>NW_017678997.1:9871-10857 GCF_001879085.1 Nicotiana attenuata
GTAATTTGACAATGAAAAGCACTTTTTAGAAAGATTGGCCAAACACAATTTGTTTACCAAATATTCCAAAAAGTACTTCTTAAATGAATTGGCTAAACACAAATAATTTTTTTTCAAAAGTACTTCCGGAAAAAGTGCTTCTGAAAAAAAGTACTTTTTAAAATAAGCAGATTTTGACAGCTTGGCCAAACGATCTCTTAAAGGATGTTTCATGTTAAAATAGGATATTGGTTATAAACTCCAAGTTTAAAAGACCAAATTAAACAAAAATGTCAGGCAACTGATTTTTTTTGGTAAGTAAAAATTTTTATTTCACAAACCAAGTATAATCTGTATAATTCTCATTCATTAGGATCTTGGACATCATGCCCCAAGTCCTATACTCTTCTGTTTCTCCTAATTACAAACAAAAAAACAGCAAACAGTCTACTACTAACTCATAGTCTAGGATACTGCTTCATCCCTTGTAACTTCCTATCTAACTTCTTGTATTTACTTCCACGACTATGAATTTCCTGTGCTATTACCCGTATAATGGCCTCCTTCTGCATAGCTTTCCCTTGAAAAATCCTCAAGTTCCTTTCATGCCATATGTGATAGACACATGCTACCAAACAAACTCTATATATGCATGAATTTGCAGATTTTCCCTTTGCATGCACCTCTGCCCATTGAACTTCTTCATACCACCCTTTTGCTTTCCTTTGGATTCCTTGCCATTCCAATAAGCTATCCCAGATTTGCGATGCCATTCCACATTTAAAAAATAAATGTTCTGCATTTTCTGGTTCTCTTGTACACAATGGACACGATAGATCATCAACTAGACTCCACTTTGCCACTCTATCTTGTCACGACCCAATTCCCAAACCCGGTCGTGATGGCGCCTCTCGTAAAGACAAGGCCAGCCAACAGAACATCGATACCTCTTTAATAGTTACTTAGCATGAATAAGTCTAAAACATTAATAAAATTATCATAAGTGC
>NW_017678997.1:11844-18853 GCF_001879085.1 Nicotiana attenuata
ATATACTGCTGCGGCGTGCAGCCCGATCCAATACATATCAAATACCCTCACAATGGGGTTCTCAACCCCTCTCAGTCAATATAAACTTAGCCCCTCCGGCATACTAAGATAGGATAGGGACTCCAGCCCACATGTTACTCTCATTTTGTTTAGCTATTTAGAGCCAGTTCGTATTTTATTAAGCGGTTAGAAACATGACTGAGGGTATGATTTTTTTACCGAGTAAAGTGAGGTTGATCAGTACAAGTACCCCTAAGGGTTCTACAGGTCGGCATAAGGCCCCAAACATGGCAACTAGCCCAAACTAACATTATATTAATTAAGCCTCAGTCAAAATACAATAGAATTAGCAATCGGGATGGACCAAGTCCAAATCCCCAGCAATAATGGACCCCACGCTCATCATGCGGCGTGTGTCTCACCTCAACATAGTACTATGTTGTGCAAATCCGGGATTTCAAACCCTCAGGATATCATTTATAACCATTACTCACCTCAAGCTGGCCAAAGTCCTAGCTCGCTATGCCCTTGCCTCGCAAATCAACCTCCTCGCGCATTGAATCTGTCCAAAACCACAACGAATACGTTACAATAGGCTAAGGGAATATAACCCAATCGAAAAGACTCGAAAAATATCGAAAATCACGAAATTGGCAAAACCCGAGCCCCAGGCCCACTTCTCGAAAAATCAGAAAATTCACAACACCGGATTCCTTATCTCGCCACGAGTCTATACATATCAAATTTACCAAAATCCGAGCTCAAATGCTCCCTCAAACCCCAAATTTTCATTCAAAAAGTCAAGCCCTAATTCTTCCCTTTTTAATCAAATTTCCATGAATTTAAGTGTTGAATCCACAATTAAACGATGTTTCTAGGCCATAAGACTCACCTCCAATCGATCCCAGTCGAAAACCTCTTTAATCCTCGTCAAAAAGCTCCCAAGGTTGTTCAAAAATGGTGGAAATGGACTAAGCTTCGCGGATGAAATAATATAAAAACCCTTCTGCCCAGGTGCCAATTCCTTCTACGCGAACGCGAAAGACTTCTCGCGTTCGCGATGCCCAAAAATATCACTAACCAAATTAACCCTTCGCGAACGCGGTGTCCATCCCGCGAACGCGAGGCTTCAGCGGGCTCCACTACGCGAACGCATCCCATTGACCGCGAACACGATGAATAGCGGGCTCCACTACGCGAACGCATCCCATTGACCGCGAACACGATGAATAAACTCGGTAGGACCCCAGGCCCCTTCTACGCGAACGCGAAGCCATACTCGCGAACGCGATGGTCCAGAAAATAGCCTTCCGCGAACGCGATGGACCACCCGCGATCGCGAAGGCAAAACTTGGCCTGCACAGCTGCTGCATATTTCTGCTGCAAATTCTTAGTTCAAATCTTCCCGTTTAGCCATCCGATATCACCCCGAGGCCCCCGGGACCTCAACCAAAAGCTCAAACATGATCCAACACCTTATTCAAACTTGCTCGAATCATCAAAACACCACAAATAACACCTAAACCATCAAATTACATCAAATTCAAGCCTAAGTTCATCCAAATCTTCCGAAACTCGCATTCGATCAAAAACCCAACCAAAACACCTCCGAATGATCTAAAATTTTGCACACACATCCAAAATCACCTAACGAAGCTACAACAGCTCTCGAAATTCATTCCGACCCTCGGATCAAAATCTCACCTACCAACCGGAATTCGCCAAAATACTAACTTCGCCAATTCAAGCCTATTTCTACACCGGACCTCCAAAATCAATTCCGATCACACTCCTAAGTCACAAATCATCCCCCGAAGCTAACCGGATCACCGGAAATCACATCCAAGCCCTCTAACTCATAGGTCAACGTCCGGTTGACTTTTCCAAAACAAGCCTTCCTTAAAGAGACTAAGTGTCTCATTTCCATCCAAAACCAATCCAATTTGACTCATTCACCCGAGACTCTTTAGTAAGACATAAGGAAGCAGAAAATGGGGGAAACGGGGCGGTAACTCACGTGACGACGGGCCGGGTCGTCACATTCTCCCCAACTAAAACAAACGCTCGTCCTCGAGCGGGTCAAGAAACATACCTGGAGCCATAAATAGGTGAGGATATCTGCTCCGCATCTCCCGCTCGGTCTCCCAAGTAGCCTCCTCCGCGGGCCGACCTCTCCACTGCACCTTTACCAAAGCTATATCCTTTGATCTCAATTTTCGAACCTGACGACCCAAAATAGCCACTGGCTCCACATCATAGGTCAAATCATCATCCAACTGAATAGTACTGAAGTCTAAAACATGGGACGGGTCCCCAACATACTTCCGGAGCATAGATACATGAAACACCGGATGCACGCCCGACAAGCTGGGTGGCAAAGCAAGCTCATAAGCCACCTCCCCAATCCTCCTAAGTACCTCAAAAGGCCCAATAAACTGCGGACTCAGCTTCCCTTTCTTCCCAAACCGCATAACACCCTTCATGGGCGAAACCTTCAGCAAGACCTTTTCACCCACCATATATGACACATCTCGAACCTTCCGGTCCGCATAACTCTTCTGACGCGACTGTGCTGTACGAAGCCTCTCCTGAATCAGCTTCACCTTCTCTAAGGCATCCTGAACCATCTCTGTCCCCAATAACCTAGCCTCGCCGGGCTCGAACCATCCAACAGGAGATCTACACCGCCTCCCATACAACGCCTCATACGGAGCCATCTGAATGCTCGACTGATAACTGTTGTTGTAGGCAAACTCTGCAAGCGGCAACAACTCATCCCAAGAACCCCCAAAATCAATAACACAGGCACGCAACATGTCCTCCGGTATCTGAATAGTACGCTCGGACTGAGTACCCCTATCTGACATAATAGACACTAGAACCCCATGCAGTCGGACAATCTCCCGGATAAAGATCCCTGCCAGCCATTCCGAAGAATAGGTAGTACATACCGGAATGAAGTGCGCGGACTTGGTCAGCCTGTCCACAATCACCCAAATCGAATCGAACTTCTTCAAAGTCCTAGGGAGACCACTCACAAAATTCATAGTAATCATCTCCCACTTCCACTCTGGAATAATCATCCGCTGAAGTATACCACCCGGCCTCTGATGCTCGCACTTTACCTGCTGACAGTTGAGGCACCGAGCCACAAACCCTAGTATATCCTTTTTCATCCTTCTCCACCAGTAATGCTGCCTCAAATCCTGATACATCTTCGCGGCACCCGGATGGATGGAATACCGCGAGCTGTGGGCCTCCTCTAATATCATCTCCCGAAGCCTATCCACATTGGGCACGCAAATCCGGCCCTGCATCCTCAATACGCCATCATCATCAATAGTCACATCCCTGGCATCTTCATGCTGAACCCTGTCCTTAAGGACAAGCAAATGTGGATCATCATACTGATGCTCTCTGATGCGATCATATAAGGAAGACCGAGAAACCACACAAGCCAACACCCGACTGGGATCCGAAATATCTAGTCTCACCAACCGATTGGCCAAAGCCTGAACATCAGCTGCAAAGGGCCTCTCCCCAACTGGAATGTACGCCAAACTCCCCATACTAACTGCCTTTCGGCTCAAAGCATTGGCCACTACATTGGCCTTCCCTGGGTGATACAGAATGGTAATATCATAGTCCTTAAGCAACTCTAGCCATCTCCGCTGCCTCAAATTAAGGTCCTTCTGCTTGAACAGATGCTGAAGACTGCGATGATCGGTGAATACCTCACAAGATACACCATACAAGTAATGCCTCCAAATCTTCAAAGCATGAACTATAGCAGCCAACTCCAAATCATGTACAGGGTAGTTCTTCTCGTGGGGCTTCAACGGACGGGAAGCATAAGCAATAACTCTACCCTCCTGCATCAATACACATCCGATCCCAACTCTCGATGCATCACAATATACGGTATAAGAACCTGCGGCTGAGGGCAAAACCAATACTGGAGCCGTGGTCAAGGCTGTCTTGAGCTTCTGAAAGCCCTCCTCGCACTCGTCCGACCATACAAATGGAGCACCCTTCTGAGTCAACTTGGTCAAGGGCGATGCAATAGAGGAAAATCCCTGAACAAATCGGCGATAATAACCTGCCAACCCAAGGAAACTACAAATCTCGGTGGCTGAGGTCGGTCTAGGCCAACACTACACCGCCTCTATCTTCTTCGGGTCGACCTGAATACCCTCGCTGGACACCACGTTCCCCAAGAAAGCTACTGAGCTGAGCCAAAACTCACACTTGGAGAACTTTGTATAAAGCTTCTCCTCCCTCAATCTCTATAATACAACTCGCAAATGCTGCGCCTGCTCCTCCTGGCTACGCGAGTACACCAGAATATCATCAATAAAAACGATAACAAATGAATCCAGATATGGCCGAAATACACTGTTCATCAGATGCATGAACGCTACCGGGGCATTAGCCAGCCCAAAGGACACAACAAGAAACTCATAGTGCCCATATCTAGTCCTGAAAGCAGTCTTCATAATATCCGAATCTCTGATCTTCAACTGGTGATAGCCTGAACGGAGATCAATCTTGGAGAATACCCTCGCCCCCTGAAGCTGGTCAAATAAATCATCAATGCGAGGCAGGGGATACTTGTTCTTCACTGTTACTTTGTTCAATTGCCTATAGTCAATGCACATTCTCATTGTGCCATCTTTCTTTTTCACAAATAGAACCGGTGCACCCCACGGTGACACACTCGGCCGAATGAACCCCTTATCTAGGAGTTCCTGAAGCTGATCCTTCAATTCTTTCAACTCCGCTGGTTCCATATGATACGGAGGAATGGAAATGGGCTGAGTGCCCGGCACCAGGTCAATACCAAAATCAACATCCATGTCCGGTGGCATGCCCGACAGGTCTGCAGGAAACACATCGGGAAACTCCCTCACAACTGGGACCGAATAAATGCTAGGAGTCTCAGCTCCAACATCCCTCACAAAAGCCAAATATGATAGATAACCTTTCCCAACCATACGCTGGGCCTTTAGGAAAGAAATCACCCTGCTAGGCACATAGTCAGTCACACCACGTCACTCGATCCTCAGAACACCCGGTATAGCCAGAGTGATTGTCTTAGCATGACAGTCCAGAATAGCATGACATGGAGATAACCTATCCATGCCTAAAATAACATCAAAATCTACCATGCTCAATAGCAATAGATCAACTCGGGTCTCCAGACCCCCAATAGTCACCAAACACGACCGATATACAGGGTCTACAACAATAGTATTGCCCATCGGGGTAGATACGTGAACAGGTAAAGCAAGACACCCTCGGGTCATACCCAAATAATGAGCAAAATATGAGGACACATAAGAATAGGTGTAACCGGGATCAAATAAGACTGAGGCATCCCTGTGGCAGAGTGAAATAATACTTGTAATGACGGCATCTGAAGCAATGGCATCTGTCCTGCCCTGAAGAGCATAAAAGTGAGCCTGACCACCTCTCGATCGACCAGCGCCCCTGGGGCGACCCCTGGCTGCCTGACCCTCACCCCCAGCTTGCGGGGCGGGTGCTGAAGAAACTGGACCCTAAGATGAGGGCTGACCCCTCTACTGAGATGAGCTAGCAGCTCGACGAGGACACTGCCTCCACATATGCCCAAACTCTCCACACTCATAACAACTCCCGGGTGCTGGAGAATGGGACTGAAGGGAACCCCGCACGCCGGAGTGACTAGCTGACGCACTCGGCCTAGAAGAACCCTGAACAGATGGAGCTCGAGATGAACCTTGTGCTGGAAGAGCGCTAAGAGATTGCTGACTCTGCTGAAAACCCTGATGACCACGACCTGAAGATGCCCCACGATACTCGGAACGGGCCGACTGAGGAGGCCTGAAAGAACGACCCCTACCCTGCTGGAACTGGCCCCTAGACGGAGCACCACTGAAACTGCCAGAACCTCGAGGCCTCTTGGCCTCCCTCTCCTCTCTATCCTAACGGCGAGCCGTCTCAATATCACGAGCAATATCAACTGCATCCTCAAAGGAAATACCCAGAACTCTCTCTCGAGTCATCAGAACACAAAGGTGATAGTTAAGCCATCCACAAACCTCTTGATCCTCTCCCCATCGGTCGGAACTATTCAGGAGGCATGACGAGCCAACTCAGAAAATCTCGCCTCATACTGGGTCACAGTCATATCTCCCTGTCGAAGCCACTCGAACTGCCTACGCAGCTCCTCTATCTAAGACCGCGGTACCCACTTCTCCAGAAAGAGAATGGAGAACTCCTGCCATGTCAAAGGCGCTGCACCTGCCGGCCTACGCCGCTCATACGCCTCCCACCAAGTGAGGGCAGCCCCAGTGAACTGAAATGCGGTGAATGCTACTCCACTTGACTCCAAAATCCCTGCCGTCCGAAGCATACGCTGACACTTGTCGAGAAAACCCTGGGCATCCTCGCCCTGAGCACCCCTGAAAGTAGGAGGCTGGAGCCTACTAAACCTCTCAAGACGACGCCGCTCATCGTCTGGCATAGCTGGAACCACAAAGTCCTGAACTGGTGCAACCGGCTGAGCTGGAGCTGCTCGCGGTGTCTGCAATCCCTGCACTACCTGCTCGGGTGTGCGAGCAGCGGGGGTCTGATTGCCTCTCCCGGCCTGAGAAGTAGCTGCTGCGGTAGAGGCTGAAACTGCCTGAGCCAGGCCAGTGCAAACTAATAATATCTGAGCCAAGGCTTCCTGAAGGCCCGGAATCACAATGGGCACCGCCGGTGCCTAAACAGGTGTTGCTGGAATGTCTGCAGCTGGAGCCTGATCCTGAGCCGGGGCAACTGGTGGAGCAACAGGTGCTGCCCTCGCGGCTCTGCCTCTACCACGACCGCGTCCGCGGCCTCTGGTGCCCTCAGTGGGTGGTACTGGTGGTCGTCCGTCTCGTCCTGTAGCGCGAGTCCTCGCCTTCTGCGAAAGAATAGAACACAGAAGTTTAGTTCTCGGATCAACAAAGTCGCACGACAAGAGTTTCAAGAATATGAAGTTTTT
>NW_017678998.1:0-5326 GCF_001879085.1 Nicotiana attenuata
AACTGCCCAGAATGTTTAAGAGAATTGGGCACTCCCATAAACAAGATGGGATATGGGATACAGGGAATCAGGCATATGAAGAAAACATCAGAATCAGACATTGGAATACCCAACAGTTTGGCAGATATTATACCCAAATCCTTAGGGAGGAGGTTTTGGTCTGTCCCTTGAACAAATCTTACTTGGTGGTATTAGTACTTTGTACTCAATCCAAGAAGAGGAATTCAAGGGAAGGCACAATACAATGTGGGAGTCATACATCAAACTATCCTAGAGTAAGATTCCACATGCACAGAAATCAAATAACACAAACTACAGCAGAAGCAAAGCAAGCATATATGTGGTGTGTCACAACTCTAGCAATCATATCTATACTCTATGGTTTAAGGAAGCTCCAGGTGGTGGTATTAGTACAATGTACTCAGTCCACCGGGGTGAAATTAAACCTAGATTATAGCAAGATAGCAGGGAATAAAACATCACACAAAATAGCAGGATACCACATTCATGAAAGAAACACAATACCAACAAATACAAAAGACAAGCAAGCACAGCTATGGGGTCACTTCGAAGCACAGGTTGCAGACAGTAAATTTCTCATTTTGAGACAATTTAACTGGATGATGCACATAAATAAGAGAATAGCTAAGGAGAAAAGTAAACTCAAGGAATTACATACAGAGGCTACTTTCATAGCATTCTACAAAGTTAGTGAGATTACAAACTTGTGTGAAGCAGTCACATATAATCCCACTAATGCACAGCAGGGCGATTCGCTGGTCCACGGGTTCTCAAAGGCTTCTTGGCAGCATATGGTCTTTAGAGCAATTGCAGCAGATAGGAGGGGCAATTTCCAGGAGCAAAGCCATTTCACCAGCATGAAGCACCTCGATTCAGGTACATGCAAGACCAATCAACCACGAAATAGAGTAATTAGGGAAATTTGGTACAAAAATAAAGAAGACAAAATGGATATTGAAGATATGATAAGGGGGATCGATGATACCTATGTGAGCTACAGACCGAAGTGGATGGACATAAGGAGTACAATCTTCAGTGACAGCACGGATCCAGGTACATGCAGGAAGTTTCAAAGAAGAAATGGAGTTAGAACAGTGGATTGGAGCGGGAAAGATGAAGATAAAACTCAAATGAAAGAGAGAGAGAGGATACAGTATCTAGAGGAGCTTCAGGTGGAGCAGAGGAATAGGTAGTGGGGAGTGTCGGTGTGTAATGACATATATGATATACAGGTGCACGTGTCGGGTGAAGTCAAGGATAAATCAGAGGTCATTTATGCAATTTATTATGGTGGAAAGAGAAGTTGGCTATTCACGTAAATGCAATCTGATGGGAGGTGGCTATCAGTGCAAGGTGGTATCAGTTTGGACTGGTTGTAATAAGGGACCAGATTGGTATTTGGGCTTTACTTTGAAGAAATCAATACTGGGTTGTGGGAATAGTCATTATATGTGGTATACATATATGTGGCTATTTCTTCAATTTAGTAATAGGATGTATTGGGCTGGTGGTGCAAGGTGGAGGCTGTTTATGCAAAGCAGTAGGACTCGCGCAAATGGGCTAAAATTGCAATGTGAACAACTGAAAGCAATACAACAGGATATGGTTATTCCGGCAATGTTTGGGCTAGAGGCGCAATTTCGAGGCTGTTTGTGCAAATCATATGTACTTGCTGGGCTGGCCGCACATTCAACAGTGGACAGTGGCTATTTCTGCAAATTCAACAGTGGTCATTTTGGGCCAGCTGCTGCGGACTGCAATGGAGTACAAATTTGGGCTTTTTCTTGGACTATTTTTGAGGCAATTTTGAGTAGAATTTTTGTGATATCAATTTTGAGTATAATGCTCAATTTTGGTAATAGGTCTTATGTAGAATTTTATTTCCTTTTCGTACATCCGTTAGGATTTCATGACATTGTGCTTGTTTGTTTTTATTTATAAATAAAAACTAGCCCTAGGCTATGCCTAGTGGATTGCTTAAAAAAAAAAAAATTCTCCAACACTCAAAATCATCATGTCCTTGTAGTCTACATTCCTTACAGTATTTAGGTAACATATCATACTTAATGTTAACCCATTCAGTTCTTACTTCACCTGATGCTTCATTAATAATGTCCATTCTCACCTTATTAGGATGATCTGCTAACAGGTCAACAAGAACTTTGACCCTAGCACAGCTAGGTTTAGTCTTATTAATTGTAGCCATGTCCAAATGTAAGGGCTTCCTAACAGCTGACGCAAGAGAAAAGAGACACTCCTTTACGAAATAAGTAGGTAACAGTCCTGGGAAGGAAATCCAAGCCATAGCCATTGGAGTCTCTTCTCCTGCTTTAAACTTCACATCATATATAAGAGGTCTGATTTGATATTCATGTCCATTCTTGTCCTTAACATATTGAGCTCCTTTCGACGTAAAATCAACGAAGTCCTGCCACAATGTCATACGTATAAGGACATGCCTATCTCTCAAGTAACCAATGCTACATTCTCCTTTTATTCCACATTGCAAAGGGACAATGCGACGAATCTCGTTCAAATCTGGCCATCCATACGCAAACTTTCCCACCACAGCATATTGAAGGCCCTCGATCACATTCATTCTATCAACTTCTGCTTCCGTAAATTTCACCATTGGTTGTCCATTGACAAAAGATGCTCGACGTAAAGGAATTGGTTCCACAGAAGAAGCACGTTCCTGCATGGTACTATTAATAGTCGATGGTTTGAGGATTTTAGAATAATCTAAAGGCTGGGAATTAGTGTTTGGGACAGTAGGGGGTTTAGGGTTTAGGGTTTAGGGTTTGATGTGTAGAACAAATGCACTAATGATTCCTCCTTAGGTGCAGCACAACACCAACACTTAGATGGCATGAAATACCCCAGCCTTCTCATAAAGTCATGTAAGGGTAATTTAGCTTTCCACACCTTCCACATGAAAAAGGAAATCTTAAAAGGAAGACCTCTTACCCAAATCATCTTATAAGCTCTTTTAGGATGTTCCCTCCTTCTCAAGTATTCCCAGGCTGTTTTGACAGAAAAATAACCCCTGGGTTCCAGCATCCAAAATGGTCTGTCTATGTCATTTTCTACCAGTGGGGGGCTGATCTTCTCAATAATGTGTGATGCTAAGTCTTCTGGTAATAACTCCATTAGTCTATCAACATTCCAAGCTCCATTCTCCACAAGTTCATACACATTCTGTATTCCCTCATCTATACCAAAGTCTTGTGGAACAAGAAAATAAAGAGCCCCTAGCCCAGTCCAGTTATCATACCAAAACAAAGAAGAGCCCATCCTCAATTTCCATATTATCTGATGTTCAATGAGATCCCTGCACTCCAACATTTTCCTCCACACATGTGAGCCTTCCCTCCAAGGTACTACTACTGCATTTAGTTTTTTGCAGTATTTCTGACTCATGAAAGAGCTCCACAGACTAGGTTTGGTTCTGAAATTCCACCAAAGCTTACAGAACAGGGCCTTGGAAACATCATGTAGGGATCTGAAGCCAATTCCCCCTTCATCATAAGGCATACAAAGAGAGTTCCATGAAGCCCAATGTCTGCTATTTCCCCCAACTGAGCTACTCCAGAAAAACTGAGCAAACAACTTATGTAGTTTATTAATAACATAGTTTGGGGGGTTTACAGCAGATAACAGATGAATTGGTAAACTCTGCAGTACACTAGAAATTAGGACTGCCCTGCCTCCTATAGAAAGCAATTTTCCTTTCCATGACTGTAACCTGTCAAGAACCTTTGTGATCATTGGCTGGTAATAATCATACCTCCTTCTTGCATAAAATATAGGGCATCCTAGATAAGTAAATGGAAACTCCTTACTTCCAATACCAGTAATCCTCTCAACTTTCCTTACTACTTCTGGATCTGTAAGGTGATGCATATAGATAGCAGACTTGTTCTTATTCACCAACTGACCAGAAGCAGCTTCATAGACATATAATATCTCCATATACTGCCTTTCTGACTTCTTCTTTTGTTGGTAGCTCAGTTAATCTTGCATTTTGCTCTTCCTCCACCAAAGTTGGAACATGATCAATGATGTGAAAGGTTGAAGGTACTACTGATTCTGTGAACTGGTCTTTATAAAAGCTGACTGCTTCTTCTGCAATTTGCTCCTCCTCCTCTATCCAGATGCCCATGTTATTCTGTATCCTCCTCAGCTGTAATTTCTTTCTTCTACCCCTCACTTGAGCATGAAAGAACTTTGTGTTTCTGTCCCCATCTTTAAACCATAACATGCCTGCTTTCTGCTTCCAAAATTCTTCTTCCACAGTAAGATACCTAATCATTTCTGCCTTAACCTTGTGCAACCTTTCTCTATTCATCTGAGTAGGAAATGCCTCAAACTGCCTCTCATGAACTAAAACAACCTCTTCTAGACTGGCAATCTTCTGAAAGATATCTCCATATGTTGCTCTGCTCCAAGTGGAAAGTGTTTTCTTCAGTTTTTTTAACTTATAATTGAACAATATGAAGGGATTTGCAGCAAAATCTGCATTCCAATTTTCTTTCACCACTTCTTTGAAACTAACATGCTTAGTCCAAAAGTTGAGGAATCTAAAGGACTTCCTAATTGGTGCAGCTTCAATGTCACATTTAATATACATTGGACAGTGGTCTGAACCAATTTTTGATAAATGTGTGATCTCAAGTCCTGGAAATGTTTGCTGCAGTTCTAAATTACCCAAGCATCTATCCAGTCTCTCAAAAATACAATCTTCTTCTGATCTTCCATTCCACCAGGTGTAAATACTCCCCTTGAAACCCAGATCTGTGAGGTTGCAAGTATTAATGCAATGCCTAAAATCATCAATCTCATTTAAATGAACAGGGAGCCCACCAAACTTTTCCTCCTCATCCCATATAACATTGAAATCCCCTCCCACAAGCCAAGGAGAAGTCATATCAGTAGCCATTGCATAAAGAGAATCCCATAGTTCTATCCTCTCTATTGCATCACATTTAGCATACACTAGAGTAAGTATAAGCTCTATATGAGTTTCTGTGTGAAACAGTTTCAGAGTCAACTGTTGAGTCATGTTGTACAGAATTGTCACCTCATACACTTCATCTATGAATGCCCATATTTTATTAGATACATTAACCACAGCCTGAGCCAAACCAATTCTTGCCCTGTATCTCTCCATTTTGTTTGACTGTTGCATAGGTTCTAATATTCCAATGAATTCAAAATGATGCTGCCTGTGCATTAAGATCAGTCTTTCAAAAGCTTGCATTGTATTCACTGATCTTACATTCCAAATTATTGCCTCCATTACTGA
>NW_017678998.1:6726-10525 GCF_001879085.1 Nicotiana attenuata
CTGGATGATGCACAAACACAATGAAATAGCTAATCACAGGGAAAAAGTTAAAAACATTACATATATGTATTTGTCCTACAAAGTACTACAAATTTAGAAAGGTTACACACTCAATTGGAACATTCACAAGCATCTTCACCAGGTCAAAGCAGAGTATCTCAGCAGTCGAGGACAGTTCATCTGAATTTGGTCAGCACAGGGCCCTCACGAATAGTGCAGCAGTTACGAGAAGTCGTACTAACGAGCAATGCCAGTCCAGCAGAACGGAGCAATTGATATCAGCAACATGCAAGAAGAATCGAATAACAAATGTCGGGTGTAAGGATAGGTGGTACAAAAATGCAGCAGACAAAACAGAAATTGAAGAGAAATTACAAGGGAGTGAGGTTACCTTTATGAGATGCAGACAGAAGCGGATGAATGAAGGGTTGCATCCTCAGCAAAATAGAACAACAGAAATGATTGGGGGAGTTAATCTTCAAGGGCTAAGCAGGCGAATCAATAAGCAGATGATTTTAGCATCTGAATCTTTATCGATTCAGATGAGAAATGGAAGATTTAGGGACTTTGGGAGCAGAAATGAAGAGGAAGACAGGGATTCGATGTCTTCTAGGTTGGATAGAGAGAGAAGTGGTTGGATAGAGAGTGAAGGGGCTGAGTGTCGGTGCAAATTAGGATATAGATATAAAATAGGAAAGTACAGTGTAATGGGGTTACTTGTGCAAATAATAGATTTGGTAAATGGGGCTAAGCTGGGATTAGTTATGCAAAAAGGAACTGCTGATGGTCTGGGCTTACATTTGGGCCTGGAAATAATGTTGAAAGGGAGAGTGTATACGGACTGGGCTGTTGGACTGGGCTGTTGGAGTGCAATTTCGAGGCTATTTGTGCAAATCCTAGGCGTTTCTGGACTGGTTGTACTTGCAAGAATTAGGGAAGACATGGCTATTTCTGCAATTCATGAGTTGAGGTTGGATGTGCAATTTGGACGCTATCTGTGCAAATCTGATGTGTTTTATGGGCTGGCCGTAAATGCAACAATTATGGAGGTCTCTTTTTGGCTAATCCACATGGGCTTTGAGGATTGGGATGCTGCGATTTATTGTCATGGGCTAGTTTTGATACAAATTTTTGATAGATTTATTGTGATATCAATGTTGAGCATATTACTCAATTTTGATAATAGGAATTATGTAGAAGTTATTTTATTTCGTACACTTGTTAGGATTTCATGACATTTTATTTGTTTTCGTACTTATATAAATAAAAACTAGCCCTAGGCTATGCCTAGTGGATTGCTTAAAAAAAAAAAACCCTAAACCCAAAAAAAAAAAAAAAAACCCTAAACCCTAAACCCTTGGTGGAAATGTTACCTAATCTAATATCAGAGGAGCAGGCAGGTTTTGTGAAAGGAAGAAGTATAGTTGAAAATGTTCTTCTAACTCAAGAAATCATCACTGATATAAGGCTTAGAACTAAGGCAGGTCCAAATGTGGTCATTAAGCTTGATATGGCAAAGGCATATGATAGGCTATCATGGCTTTTCCTAACAAAGATGTTGAGAAAACTGGGATTCTCTGAAGCTTTTATTGGTATGATCTTTGATCTAGTTAGTAATAATTGGTATTCTATACTGATTAATGGTCAACCAAATGGTTTTTTCAAGTCATCTAGGGGTGTTAAACAAGGGGATCATTTATCACCTACATTATTCATCCTAGCTGCAGAAGCTTTATCAAGAGGTCTGAATTCTCTACACTCTAATTTATATTTTTGTGGATTTGGATTACCAAAGTGGAGCCCTAAAATAAACCATTTATCCTATGCTGATGATACCATAATTTTCTCTTCATCTGATGATACTTCTTTGAGGCTTGTTATGGAAATTTTACATGCATATGAGGCAGCTTCTGGACAGTTAGTTAATAAAGCAAAGTCTGCCATATACATGCATCATTTAACAGATTCTACAGTGGTTAGTAAGGTGGAAAGTATCACAGGTATAGGAAAGCAAGAGTTTCCTTTCACTTACTTAGGATGTCCAATTTTTTATGCAAGAAGGATGATGGATTACTATGAAGGCTTGATCTCTAAGGTAATGGATAAACTACAATCATGGAAAGGCAAACTTCTTTCAGTAGGTGGCAGGGCTGTACTAATTACAAATGTACTTCAGAGTATGCCTGTTCACCTCTTGTCAGCAGTGAATCCCCCAAATTATGTCATCAATAGGTTGCATAAAATTTTTGCAAGATTCTTTTGGAGTAGTAATGTTGGGGGAGTTTCTAGACATTGGGCTTCATGGGCTAACCTGTGTATGCCTTATGAAGAAGGAGGTATAGGTTTCAGATCTCTACATGATTTCTCTAAGGCTTTGTTCTGTAAATTGTGGTGGAATTTTAGGACAAAACCTAGTTTGTGGAGTTCCTTTATGAGTCAGAAATATTGTAAGAAGCTTAATGCAGTAATTGTACCATGGAGGGAAGGTTCACATGTGTGGAGGAAGATGTTAGAATGTAGGGACTTGATTGAACATCAAATATATTGGAAGCCTAGGATGGGATCTGCTCTATTCTGGTATGATAACTGGACTGAGTTGGGAGCTTTATATTTTCTACTTCCTCCAAATTTTGCTATTGATGAGAATATTCAGAATGTTAATGATCTTTTGCAAGAGGGCAGATGGAATGTACAGAGAATTCATGAAATTTTACCACCAGACTTGGCACAACATATAGTGCAGAACATTAACCCACCTATGGATCACAATGAATTAGACAAACCATTCTGGATGCTTGAAACAAGAGGTAACTTTTCAGTTAAGTCTGCATGGGAATACTTGAGAAGAAGAAATAATCCAAGCATTGCCTATAAGATGTTTTGGGTAAAAGGATTGCCTTTCAAGATTTCTTTTTTCATATGGAAGGTGTGGAAAGCCAAACTCCCACTAGATGACTTTATGAGAAGATTAGGATATTTCATGCCATCTAAATGTTGGTGTTGTGCAGACCCTAAGGAGGAGTCTTTAGGTCATCTATTCTTTACATCTAATGCAGCTAGAATTGTATGGAGATATTTCCTCAGGAGGGCAGGAATAGCAGTGGAAGGAATATCTTTACATCAGGCAATCACAAAATGTTGGATGGCTAAAGTAATTCCTAGATTGAAGCCAATAATGCAAGCTTTGCCAGCATGTATTGTTTGGGAGCTATGGAAGAGGAGAAACTCATTGAAATATGGGACTGCTGTGTCAGTAAGCAGGGTAATCTATCAAGTCTCATCTACTTTGCAGAATTTGGTGCAATCAAGAAAGCCAGGTTTACAGGTCCCACACAACTGGTCAGAACTATTACAAATGCTGGAGCAATATACACCAACACTAAAGCATGAGAAGGTGATATGGGAATTTCCACAAGTTGGTTGGATAAAGGTTAACACTGATGGAGCATGTAGAGGTAATCCTGGGAGAAGCTCTATAGGTTTTTGTTTGAGAGATGAAGCAGGAGAATTAAAATATGCACAGGGGAAGGAGATCAGAGAGGGTACAAATACTGAAGCTGAGGCAGCAGCAATTTTGGAGGCCTTGAGAATGTGTAGAGCCATGAATTTCAGTCAGGTTTGGTTGCAGACTGATTCCTTACTTTTGAAAAACATAATTGAGGGATTATGGAAGCCCCCCTGGTGTATTGTTGACCAGATAGAGGAAATACTGAGATTGAAAGGGGAGTTTAATTTCAGAATATCACATACATTCAGGGAAGGTAATCAGTTAGCAGATCATCTAGCAAATTATGCTTTG
>NW_017678998.1:11453-12695 GCF_001879085.1 Nicotiana attenuata
ATCAAGATATAAATATGTATAATATGTTGATACAAAAACAAGCATATAAGTGGTGTTTAACAGTCATAGCAATCATATCTATAATCTATGGTTTAAGGCGGCTCCAGGTGGTGGTATTAGTACTATGTACTCAATCCACCGGAGTTAAATTAAAACTAGACCATAGAGTGGTTGCAAAGAAGATCAAATGCAAGATATCATACAAGATTGCAGGATTCTATTTTTGTACAAACATGACAATACTGTCAGACATAAAGAACAAGCATGCACAGCTTTTGGGGCTTTTATTTGCACAGTTTGCAGACAGTAAAATCATCAATGTTAGTGATTTTAACTGGATGATGCAAAAGGATAAGGAAATAGAGAAGGACAAGGGATACAGAAAGGAAATACATTCAGGTTTTTCTATTACATCAAGCTATCGGGGAGGGGAGAGTACAAACTCGAGTGAAGTTCTCACAGGAAATTACGCGAAGGTACAGCAGGATGAGGTCGATGGTGTCACTGAAGCTTCGCAACATAGAATCTTCAGAGCAATTGCAGCTAAACAGGAGTGTCGTCAGGTCCATCTTCGTTTCTCCAAAACGATGCACAATGATCCAGGTATATTCAAGCGTAATCAAACAAGAAATGGAGTTAGTCAAGTTGATTTGAAGGCAGTCCCTACAATAGATGAGGTGAAGAAGGCAGTTGAGGGTTTGAATGGAGAATCAGCAAGTGGACCAGATGGTTTTACTGGAGCTTTCTATCACTCATGTTGGGACATTATTGGAGAAGATATACATGCAATGGTCCTACATTTCTTTAGTGGTCAGCAATTGCCTAAATATGTCACACATACAAATTTGGTTCTTCTGCCAAAAAAGAAAGAGGTCAGTACTTTCTCAGATCTTAGGCCAATTAGTCTTAGCAATTTTATCAACAAGATATTCTCTAGAATCATACATGAAAGGTTGGTTGATATATTGCCTAAGATAATTTCAGAAGAACAAGCAGGATTTGTAAAGGGCAGAAGTATAGTGGAAAATGTGTTATTAACTCAGGAAATCATCACAGATATTAGGTTAAGAACAAAGGCAGGACCTAATGTTGTGATGAAACTAGATATGACAAAGGCCTATGACAGGTTATCATGGTTGTTTCTTACTAAGATGCTGAGGAAATTTGGTTTCTGTGAAAGATTTATAGGAATGATCTTTGATCTGGTAGGGAATAATTGGTATTCTGTGTTGATAAATGGGC
>NW_017678998.1:15030-18852 GCF_001879085.1 Nicotiana attenuata
CTGGACTATGGGAACATTGAATGCCATGACTTTTGGGGGTTGGATTCACAAGGAAGGAGATTAGTAAATGAGGACAAGTTACAATGTCCATACTTGAGGGTCAAAGTTTCCAAGAATTAGGAGGAGGAGGACACACTGGGGTGTTTGAGGGTGCAGGATCCATAGATGTGATTTTTCATGTTCAAACCAGTTTAGGGGAGAACATGAAGGATCAATTTTTTGCTAATGATGTGTTCTTTTTTGCAGGTACAATCATACTATCTACACTTTATATTTTAAGGAAACCTCATGTGGTGGTATTAGTACTTGGTACTCAATCCATAGGGGAAGAATTAAAATTAGAGTGTAGCATAGTACCTAGGAGTATCATGGACAATAGGAAATACATAATAGTACAGTTGGTAGCAGTACATCAAAGGCACATAAGAATAACAATATCAAGGCACATAAAAGAAAAACAATCAAACACAGGTGGTCATATTTGTACACAGAATGCAGACAGCAGATTTTTCATTCTAGGAAAACTCAGCTGGATGATGCATCTGTGTTTCCAGGTCTTTCCCTTGAACAAATCTTACTTGGTGGTATTAGTTCTTTGTACTCAATCCAAGGGGAGGAAGGCAAGGGAAGATATAGTACAAGATAATCAATCAACAACAACTACAGCACAAGCAAAGCAAGCATATATGTGGTTTGTCACAGTTATAGCAATCATATCTAGACTCTTTGGTTTAAGGAAGCTCCAGGTGGTGGTATTAGTACTAGGTACTCAATCCACTGGAGTTAAATTAAATCTAGAGTATAGAGGGGTTGCAAAGAAGAGCAATTGCAAGATATCATACAAGATTACAGGATTTTTTTGTACAAACATGACAACACTGTCAGACATACAGAACAAGCATGCACAGCTTTTAGGTCTTTTATTTGCACATTTTGCAGACAGTAAAATCATCAATTATAGTGATTTTAACTGGATGATGCAAAAGGAAAAGGATAAGGAAATAGAGAAGGAGAAGGGCTACAACAAGGAAATACATCAAGGTTTTTCTATTACAGCAATCTACCGGGGAGGGAGAGTACAAATTCGATTGAAGTTCTCACAGGCAACTCCACTGAGGTGCAGAAGGGTATGGTTGATGATGTTTGAAGTATGGCAACATCGGTTCTTCAGAGCAACTGCAGTTAAACAGGAGCTTTGTGAGGTCCATCTTCAGTCCTCCAACACCATTGATTCAGGTACATACAAGAAGATTCACATAAAATATGGAGTTAGTCGATTTGATTTGAACAAAAATGAAGAAGTCATTAGAGAGAAGGAAGAGAGAGGAGGTCGATATTACCTAGGGCGGAAACAGGTGGAAATGAAACGACAAGAAGATACAAATGGGACACTAGGTGTAATAAAGGGTTGTATAGTGGGATACACGCGTAGATTAGGAAATGAGAGTGCAGGGGTTATATTTGCAAATACGCGTACTTTGGGCTTATTGGGGCTACTCATGCAAACCGGTATCACTACTGCCTTGGGCTGTGGACAACTAAAGGTGGAATTGGGCCTGCATATAGCAATGTGGTTAATTTTGCAAATTCAGGAGATCGGGGACTTTGGAGTAACTTGTGGCTATTTCTGCAAACCAGTAGCTATGTTAATTGGGCTGCTACAGGGAAGGCTGTTGGTGCAAATCAGTAGCACTCACGCACTGTTGCCTATTGCAATTTGCAACAGTGGCTATTGCTGCAATTCATGCGTTTGGGATGGAGGTGCAATCTGGAGGCTATCGATGCAAATCCTATGTGTTCTTTTGGGCTGGACGTGGCTCTTTCTTTGGGGAGTGGGCTGCTGTGATTTATTTTCTTGGACTATTTTTGATGCAATTTTGAGTAGAATTTTTGTGATATCAATTTTGAGTATAATGCTCAATATTGATAATAGGTCTTATGTAGATTTTTATTTCCTTTTCGTACATCCGTTAGGATTTCATGACATTGTGCTTGTTTGTTTTCTTCTATTTATAAATAAAAACTAGCCCTGGGCTATGCCTAGTGGATTGCTTAAAAAAAAAAAAGAACAGTGAGGAAGAGAGAGAGGCTCTGGCGATTTTCCACTCTTAGAGAGAGAAAGCTCGAATATCGCTGCCATGGCCAATCTGGCCGGCGGCCAGCCATCTACGCCGGCTGGTCAGCCTCCCATCACGTCTGCCCAGCCCCCTACCACCTCTAACGACAATCCCCAGCCACCAAAAAATTCAAACGATCCAAAAAGTATGAATTATGCAGCGGCAGTGAAGCCTACATCGACTGCCATGCACGATCGTGCATCAGCAGTAGAACCTATCCCCCTTCGACGAGCCCAAGTATTTCAAGGTCAACCAACAGTTTGCTTTACTGAGGCGGAGGTTGAACGCATGAACGTAATTGAAGGACTGCAATATGCAGTCGTGTGCAAATTCTCGTATGGATGGCCTGAGCTTAACGAATTACGTCGAATAATACCTATTCAATGTGGTATTAAAGGAGAGTGTAACATTGGTTTCTTACGTGAAAGGCATATACTGATTAGGCTCTCATTATGGCAAGATTTTATTGATTTCTCATCAAAAGGTGTTTATTATGTTAAGGATAAGTATGGCGAGGAATATCAGTTAAGAACGTTGATTTACGATGCTAAATTCAAGGCAGGGGAAGAAACTCCCAAGGTCATAGCTTGGATATCATTCCCAAATTTATTACCAACGTACTTTGTTAAAGAGTGCTTGTTCTCGTTAGCATCTGCTGTTGGTAAACCTTTGCACCTAGATCAAGCTACTATTAATAAAACAAGGCCCAGTTGTGCAAGAGTTAAGGTTTTGATTGATCTTATGGCTGATCATCCTAAAAAGGTTCGAATGGACATTGTTAATGAAGCTGCTAGTGAGGTAAGAACTGAGTGGGTGACTATAAATTACGATTACCTTCCTAAGTATTGTAAGGAATGTAAGTTACAAGGTCATGACATGATGGAATGTTGGAGAATTCATCCTGAGCTCATGGCACACAGGAATGAGGAGAAGCAAGATGCAGCAGAATATTCTAGGCAAGGCAATAAGGAAAAAGAAAAAAATAATGCTCCTTTAATGATTCTTTCAAGTGGTAAAGTCGTGGGCAATCAAGGGACACAATAGAAAGAAGTTAGAGATAGGAGAGGGCAAGGAAAGGAAAAACAGATGGAGGAAAATGATAAAGTAGGACAAGAAATAGTTCCTATGGACATTCAAAAGGGAGGAGGTTTACATCAGGTACAAACTACTAACAAGTTTGCAATCTTGGAGGTAGAAAACAGTGAAGATAATGGTAACAAACAACTGATAGTGAGGGAGGAAAGTTGTGGGCCAATAGATGGATTTAAAGCCAAAGATGCAGAGAATAGGAACAGGGTAGATCAATCTACCACACTTAACAATGAAGGGAACACACAGGCAAGAATTGGAAGCAAGATTAACCACACAGGAGTGGGAGGAAGTCTTAATTCTATAGCTCCACATCATACTTCAAGGCCGGAGGAGTTGGTGCAGAAAAAGGTCAACCAAGAAGCAAACATGGGTGATGCAGATAAGAGTCAAAAGGCAAATAATGAGTCCACAAGTCAATGGGTACATAGGGCATTCAATACTAAGGTAACAGCAATAAACACATCATGTCATGAAATCCCTTCACAAGACACCTTAGTGGAGGAACAGCTGGCTTTAAATGATAAAAAGAAATTTGTAGAAGATCCAGATTTGGAGGTGTTTAAGAGTACTGAAAAGGCTAAAGCTATAGGAGGGAAATTATGGGCAAAACCGA
>NW_017678999.1:0-589 GCF_001879085.1 Nicotiana attenuata
TTTCTTTTATGTCTTTTATATACTGCTTTCATGCCTTACATGCTCGGTACTTTATTTGTACTGACGTCGCTATTGCCTAGGGATGCTACATCATGCCACAGGTCCCGATAGATAGGTTGACAGTCCTCCTAGTAGGCTATCAGCTCATCGGAAAGTATCGGTACACTCCACTTTCTCCGAAGTTACTTATTTGGTCAGTATGCTTTGGACATGTAATTATTGGTATGGTGGGGCCCTGTCCCATAAGTTAGACTTATCTCCTTCACGTGCATCTCATATGTTTGGGTCGATCATGACTGTGTTTCACAAGATGGACCTGGTCCATGTCTGAGTTCTTTTGTCAGTCTTCAAAACTTTACCTGTTCTTGTGCCAACAGTTTAGGCAAGATACTTACCTCAATCCGACCAATTCAATACTCAATTTAGCTTTTCTTACCAATTCATCAACGCTCGGCTCAATCTAGCCAAAAACGCTTGAATACATCAAACATGCAAGAGAAAAATTTCAATTAAAAACTATGATTCTATACAATTTGCAAAAAGTCAACTCCCCGGGCCCGCACCTCGGAACCCGACAAAATTTACAAAA
>NW_017678999.1:3545-12579 GCF_001879085.1 Nicotiana attenuata
TATGTCCTAGTTTACTCTTTAAGTCTCAACAACAATATGTTTCTTTAAGTTGCTTCAGTTTCTCATTCATGCTCACTTCTGCCAATGTTTCTGCAGTCTATTTCAATTACTAGCATACTGGAATATGCTCCTTCCCCTTTTAGATTAATGTTTCCCTATGTATGTACTCTGTCAGTCTCTTGTTATGTGATTTGCTGACTTATGAATCCCAAACCCCATATCCCCTCTATGTGTTTGTGTTCCTTTGGTTAGTTTGTGGGCAGGCCAGCATCATCTATTGCTGTGCATGACCAAACCCGCCCCTTTCTGGGGTCATATGCGTCATACAATGTATTCCCAAAACCCCTCGACCCCTTTGTGTAACTACTGATCCTGGGGTATTTTGAGCTCTTCTACTACTGTTTTCAAATCACCCTTTAATACTTACTATTTCCAACTCAGTTTTAATCAATCTCTGTCCTGCACTTCCACTATATTCTTAGAACCTAGGCTCTGCCCCTCTTGTGTGAGCCTTGCCTTGGGACCCTTGAGCTCCCTCTGAACTTGGACGCATAAGGGTTGGCCCTTCCACACTGCACTCATTTCTATCTAGTTATGCACACCTGGGTGTAAACACTGCACGGGGTCCCTTGAGACCCTTAGGGAACTTTGACGCACCCAGGTATGAGAAAGGCTTTGAGCATCATGGGCATCTGAAGTGATTAATTATATAACTCAGATAGGAAGTCCAGATCAGGCTTCTTTTGGTTGTAATTTCGTATTTCTGCACTTCTTTTGTAATTTAAGTATTTGGTCTGTAATAATTTGTAACAAACATTGGGGTTGGCTCGTAAAAAGGGATGGGGCAATTCTGCATGTTTTACTTCCACACTTAGATAACATGCCTATAGGATCTGTTTAATAAATTCTGCATGTTTTACTTCCACACTTAGATAACATGCTTATAGGATATGTTTAATAAATTCTGCATGTTTTACTTCCACACTTAGACATCATGCTATAGGATCTAATGGCTATAATCAGACATCATGCCCCCAAGGTTAAAATAAGCTTCGAAACTAGATATCATGCCTATAAGATTTTTATAGAAATCATGCCTATAGGAATTTCGCTGTGATCAAATAAATCCTGCCTACTCCGCCTCATGATCAATTAGACACCATGCCTATAAGATTAAAATCAGCTATAATAGAAAGCATGCCTATAGGATCCAAATCGCTTGTTTAGAATTGTTTAGTGTTTTACTACACTCCTAATCAGCAATAGATATCATGCTCCTAGGACATCACTATTACGCCTAGGCAAGCCTTAGGTAGTAATAACGATAAAATTGAATCCGTCTCTATTTAATTAGCAACTGCTACAACCAGCAGGCAGGCCTGATTCGGACTTCTTATCAGAGCTATATAATGAATCTGGTTCTGACTCAAATCTCGTGCCTTAGGATTTTTAAATTCAGACTTTAACTGTGTTTGAGTCGTGCTATTTATGTGTATTATTTGCGGAGGATTGTATGAGACTTCTAATTGCCTACATGTTTCCCCTTTGAATGTAGTCCTACGTGTTTTTGTATGTCGCCTTAGCATTTTTACCTTTAAACCTAAGAGTCAGCCTAAATCCTCCCTCTTATAAGAATAGTAGTCCTAAAATTCCTCCAGGATTGATAGGAATGGGACGGGTAATAGCACGCAATAGAGTTCGAGACCAATCCGCGCTTTAAATACCTTTACGGGGTGAGAAGGGTAGGTATGGATATAATGACCGGTGCGTTAATACCACGTGTAGACCCTCTTTTGAGGAGTGATTATCGGGTATTGCATTGATGTGATCCATATTACAAACAAACCTAGGACCCCTTTACATTCGTCAGCATGCTTAGTTATAACTCTTTCAAAACTTTGCTTTATTTAATCATCTTCAAACACTTGTGTATTTAAAATCCCCTCTTATTTGAGCCTTGTCTATTTACTTGTTAATTGCACAAATTCACAAAAATTATCTGGCCGGGAACCACACTAGTGGATCCTGAGGGGTGCCTAACACCTTCCCCTTGGGGTAATTTAAAGCCCTTACCCTATCTCTGGTTATCAAACGTAGTTGTAGTTGAACCCTATAGGTGCCCTAACGCACCTTAAAATCGTTAGGTGGAGACTCTTCAAAATTGCAAAACCCCTTTCCCAAAAGAAAAGAGTTGTCCCAACCAAAATGTCATAAACCCGATTTCGCGAAGGAAAAAGGGGGCGCGACAGCATAGCGACTATGCTGGGGATTTTTTAGGCTTTTACCATTTCAGATTATTCTTGTGAATTTGTACCTCTCTCTATGCGCAATTATATGTTTAATTCCTTTAAGCATTTAATTTCTTCTTTAGAAGCTAAACTGACATATCTTCCTTGTTTTCTTTTCTTTATTGCTTTAAATTATGAAACTGCTGTATTTATCGCTTTCTTAATGTGCAAATACATGCCAA
Source organism: Nicotiana attenuata (assembly GCF_001879085.1). Lineage (NCBI taxonomy): Eukaryota > Viridiplantae > Streptophyta > Magnoliopsida > Solanales > Solanaceae > Nicotiana > Nicotiana attenuata. The sequence goes on from NW_017678999.1 coordinate 6,016, forward strand.
CATGCTTTTAATTATTGCATAATCATGATCAATATCATACTCCACTCGTGCCCAAAACAAATACCATAGCAACGCTTATAATGAGTGGTTGCCCTCTTCCTATATCATTACACCCTAAATTCGGAAAGGCATATTTGCGGTAAAACTAGTCGATCAGCGGTGCAGTTGACATTTCCGAGCCTTCCCCCTTGAGTTGTCCGCTCAAGGTTACCAGTCTAATACCAAATAGAAACCTTACTCTGTTCAAATTGTGCATGCATCATGGTCAAACCTAGCCGGATCAGTTATGTTGTCCACATAATGATCCTTTAAGATAGCCTTGTCCAAAGTCCACTGGGTTTTCCTAAACCATAACGGACGTCGTCATGTTCTGTGCATTTATTTGGAGAACTAGATGCTTCATGCTAATCATTGATATTAAATAGTCGGATCCGGCGGGGGAAGGGTCTAACCTTATTTGCCTTGCAGAAATATGAGGCACGAAGTCCCCAGATTCGGCATGGTCAGCAACATCCACCAAAGATTGCTAAGTTGGTGGAAAGATTTACACTCTAGTGATCAAAACCTCGTCAGAAAATATCTGGGAAATCTACAATCCCTCCTGGAAATCCAACCCAACAACATGATCATAGAAGCTGCCACATTGTTTTGGGATTGTGAAAGGGCCATATTCCGCTTTGGGGGTATTGAAATAACACCTTTGCTGGAGGAGATAGGAGGACTGGCCGGTCTAGTATGGGAAACTCCGGGCTTGCTAATGCCTGAGAATCGCAAAGGTAGGGGCTTCCTTAAAATGATGGGTTTGAAGAAGAATCCGGAATTGACCTGCTTGAAAGATTCATACATCCCTTTTGACTACTTGTATGAAAGGTACGGTCACAGCAAATCTTACCGTACCTACTCTGGCGAGTTTGCCATCACATCCTTGGGACACGTCCATCGCGGGGTTTTCGTCTTCATATTTTGCTTTCTAGGTCTCATTGTATTTCCAATGAAGAAAGGTAGAATTCATACTAGGTTGGCTATGGTAACCAAAACCCTAATGGAGGGGATTGGTGGGCAGGCATTCAGCATTGTACCTATGATTATTATAGACATATACCGAGCCTTAGAGAAGTGTCAACAAGGAGCAAAACACTTCAAAGGCTGCAATTTGCTACTTCAACTTTGGCTCATAGAGCATCTCCAAAAGGGCGAATATCGACAAGAAATTCAGCGTAGGGACTCGGATGATCACATCGCTTTCCACCATCCAAAGTGAATGAATTACATTCCTGACATGTTCGATCAGCCTGAGAATGCTAAAGGATGGGTTGAGCTATTTGATAATTTGACCGAGGAACATGTTCAGTGGATGTTCGAGTGGTTTCCGACGGAGGAGTTCATTGCCCGATCCAGAGACGCACCTTTCCTGATACTAATTGGTCTCAGGGGAACCTACCCTTACGTCCCTCTTCGAGTTATGAGGCAAGCTGATAGGAAGCAAGTTATACCCAGGGTCAACAAGATGAGTCACTTTCGAGCCGACTTCTAAGGCGATGATAAGTGCCAAGCCCAACACATGTGGCATAGCAAGATTGTGATGGGGAAAGACACCATAGAGCTAGACAGATACCACGCCAATTGTACTCCTTTCTATTCAGGTTGGTTGGAAGACAATGATGATGGTTTGGGCCAGCCAGGGTTTGTTCGAGGCCACAGGATTATAGATGAAAAGGCCAAAGCGCAAGTCAAGTACAACCAGTTGCGCAAAAGGATCCGTGAGTACGAAAGTGAACATCGCCAAATACAAGAGTCCAACCAGAAGTTGATCGAGGAATGGAAAGACATGGCTACTAACGCCAACAAAAGGCTGGGATACTTGGAGCGAGGCCATAGTGGAACTGGAAAGAAAGTTTCTCAAAAGGGTTGAAGATTATCAAGAGGCTAAAGGGGTTGAAGGTGGATATTTAGCCAGAGCATACCTGTTGCTAGGACTTCGCGAGTTGGGGAAGCTGTTCGAAGGAGCCAAGGATGCCGAATCTGGGGAAGGTCCTTCTGGGACCAAGTAGATAGGAATTTATCTTTTTCGCTTGAAACGTAACAAGGCCAGTGGCCATTAGTAACTTTTATTTCCTGTTTATTTAATGTTGATATGGGATTCGTCTCATCTTTATCAATGAAATGAGGCATTTAGCATTCCAAGTTCTCCAAATCAACTTGTCGCTAGGCCCACCTCGGGCACAACGAGGTTCCCAAATTAGGACACAATTTACATTCCTACACTACGTGTTTAAATATTGCAACACTTTTTATGATCCTCACTAACTTGGTTACCTTTTTGTTTATTTTTTGTTTTGTTATTCCCCCCCCCCCCCAAAGGTTAGTTCGTGCACTCTGGCAACATCATCTTATTCCACGAGATCCAGGGGCCCTCTACCCACTCCTCCTCTTAGTCCTATTAAGAACAAGAACAAAGGCAAAATGGAAGACTTAAACATCAGAAAAGAGAACACAACAGCAGAGGCCACTGATGGCCATGGTATTCGGGTTCCCAATGAAAATGTGTCACAACTTGAGCAGAAATTATTGAAGTTTCAAGAAGAGCTCGATCAGGTTCGAAATCTGGCCAACCTATCCTTCTCCCTTAGCACCCCAGACACCAACTTCCCCAACGTTCAAAATCCCACACCTCCTCGAAAGCAACCAAATCATCCCACTGCTCCAACAAAGAACCAATGCAACACTTGCCACACTCCAAACAGCATTCCACTACTCATCCCCGAACCGCAAAACTCCGCAAATGACCATTTCCACACCCACACACCAGGCCATCACAACAAACCCATCTACGTGGAGACCATGCCACTCTCCACCCAACCTATATCTTGCACACCTGAGTCCGATGAAAAGGATCTACTCATCAGAAACTTAGCTGAAGAACTTAAGAAACTGACCAGCCGAATTCAGGGCGTCGAAGGAAGTAAAGGGATCGAAGGGTTGAACTACGAAGACCTCTGCATACAACCAGATGTCGAACTACCGGAGGGGTACAAACCTCCCAAGTTCGAGATGTTTGACGGTACAGGTGATCCAAGGGTCCATCTGAGAACATACTGCGACAAGTTGGTCAGGGTAGGAAAAGATGAAAGGATCCGCATGAAGCTGTTCACGAGGAGTCTGAAAGGAGATGCACTATCTTGGTACATCAGCCAAGATCCTAAGAAGTGGTCGAGCTGGGTAGGTATGGCATCTGATTTCATAGACAGGTTCAGGTTTTGACACGGAGAATGCGCCAGACGTGTTCTATATCCAGAATCTAAAGAAGAAGCCCACGGAGACATTTCGCGAGTATGCTACTCGCTGGAGGTCCGAAGCTGCTAAGGTCAGACCCGCCTTAGAAGAAGAACAAATGAACAAGTTCTTTGTCCGGGCTCAAGACCCACAATACTATGAACGGTTGATAGTGATTGAGAATTATAAGTTTTCTGACATTATCAAGCTGGGGGAACGAATTGAAGAAGGTATTAAGAGCGGTATGGTTACAATCTTCGAGGCCTTGCAAGCTACAAATAAGGCCTTGCAGTCTGGTGGTGTGTCTAAGAAGAGGGACGTAGGGGCCGTGATGGTTGCACAAAGGACCAAGTCTCCTCTCAAATACCAAACCTACCCAATACCTCCACTCACATATCAGCCAGCCCCAAATTACCAAGCACCCTTCTACCAAGCTCCACCACCAACTTACAGTCATCTCCACCTCCTACATATCAGCCTACCTCACCCAGATACTCCCAACCCACTCATGTCTACCAAACTTACAATGCCCAACCATCTCATTACCAATCACCCCCCGCACGCCAAAACTTCCCTAGGCCCCGACCTAATTTTGATCGGAGGCCTCCAAAACAATACACAGCCATCGCCGAACCCATTGACCAGCTATATGAGAGACTCAAAGCCGTCGGTTATGTCACCCCGTCCCTGCTACAACCCCTGAGAATCCTTCTCAGTGGGTTAACCCAAACAAGTCCTGTGCATACTACTCCGGCATGAAGGGACACAACATCGATGAATGCCGCTCTTTAAAAGACAAAATACAGTCTCTTTTTGATAACAAAGTCATTTTAGAAAAGGAAGCCGCTCCGAACGTCCGCAACAACCCTCTACCAGACCATAAAGGCGGGGGTATTCACATGATTGAAGTGGAGGATGATTGGGATCCCGAGGGATCCATCGGGTTGATCGTAGAAGGCGATGACTCAAAGAAGCCAACAGTTACTTTCAATCCGATTATAGTCCAGATCCAACCGTCTGAGAACACTGAGGTAGACGTGTCTATGCCTTTTGAGTTTGAAGCAGCGCCATTAGCAAAGGCACCAACACCATTTGAGGTTGTAGTTTTGCCACCCAAAGAGCATGTCCCATTCGAAGTAAAGGTGGCCACACCGATCCCAGTGGCGATGTCCCCCATGCCGTCATTCCATACAAAAGCTATACCCTACGATTATACAGCCGAGGCTAGGAGGAAAGGCAAGGTCAGGTTCGAAGAGACTGTTATAGCACAGGGCATGACAAGAACTGGGAGAGTCTATACCCCTGAACACCTAGCTGAGTCAAGCAAGCAGGCCTCCAACCGGACACCTATCATTAAGATAGGTCTAGACGACCTTTGGAGGAAAATACAGGCCAAGGAGTATTCGGTCATCGACCAGCTAAACAAAACACCAGCACAGATATCCATCCTCTCATTGTTGTAGAATTCCAAGACACACAAAAATGCTCTGTTGAAGGTGCTGAGTGAAGCATACGTGCCAAGTAACATCACTGGCGGGGAAATGGCTAATATGGTGGGACAAGTATTAGAAAGCCATAAAATCACCTTCTATGAGGACGAGCTGCCACCTGAAGGGTTGGGTCACAACAAAGCCCTGCACATCACTGTGCAATGCGAAGACTACTTCATCACTAGGATCCTGATCGATGGGGGTTCCAGCCTTAACATATGTCCGTTGATAACACTCAAGAAGTTGGGAAAAGGGATGCATGAGATAAAAAGAAGGAGCAATCAATGTGAAAGCTTTTGATGGGTCTCAGAGGTCCACCATCGGCGAGATTAGCCTGTGTCTGCAGATGGGACCAACCTGGTTCGAGGTCGATTTTCAAGTGATAGATGTGCCAGCATCCTACAACTTGCTGCTAGGACAACCCTGGATTCATGCTGCTGGGGCTATAGCTTCAACACTGCATCAGGTAGTGAAATTCGAATGGAATCACTAGGAAGTGATCATTCACGGCGACGGTAGCAACCCTATATACAGTCGTCAGACCATTCCGGCGATCGGAGGAAGAAGAAAGCTAGGCGGAGAGACCTACCACCACATCGACCGGGTCAATGCTGTCGACAAGGACAAATGGTGGGATAACAAGATCGAGAGCATATTGAATTGGAGTAGGTACGAACCTGGCAAAGGACTCGGCAAGAACTTCCAAGGGATCTCTAAACCTATAAAACTCAAGAAACATGGCACTACCTTCGGTTTGGGATACGAGTACACATGGGAAGAATTCAATAATTGGTCGCCACCATGGCGCGATCCTTACTACCCGTTAGAGCAACCGATACCGCACCTGGAGCAGACTTTCCAACAGGCTGACATCGTCTATGGGACAGATGAAGAAGAAGCGCTTGCGGAAGTGAAAAACTTATTTCTAGAGGACAATAATATGGATTGCTGTGTTATTCTCGAGGAGGAGAGGGAGGAAGGTCCTTCCATACAAGCTGTGAGTAGAGGGGCATACCTCAACAATTGGACCATCAGGACCACCAGAGCCCGACGAGCCTCGGGGTAGCAAGGCTAAAACAAGCACTATTCACTGTTTTATTTGAATGACTTTCTTTTCGCATTTTTCAATTTTCGCAATAAGATCTTCAATGTTCAAAATAATTATTCAATTTATCAAAGCATGTTTGATTTTTCCAACGAATTAATATTTATTTCTATCGTTTCCTCCTTACTTTACCTATACAGCATTACTATTACTTATCTTAATGAACCAATGATTGTGACATGCAATAAGACAATGCAACAAACGGACATTGATTCAGAAGAAGATGACATACCTGAGGAGATTGTCAGAGAAGTTGAGAACTTTGAAAACAGACCTAAGTCCAACCTGGACGAAACCGAAATTGTTAACCTGGGAGATGCAGAAAATGTCAAGGAAACACGAATCAGCATTCACTTATCGCCATCAGAGAAGAAAGCATACGCAGAGTTTCTAAAGGAGTATGAGGACATATTCGCCTTGTCGTATGATGACATGACCGGTCTGAGTACGTCTATCGTGGCTCACAAATTGCCAACCAATCCAATGTGTCCACCGGTAAAGCAAAAGCTCAGAAAGCTCAAACCTGATATGAGTCTGAAAATCAAGGAAGAAGTCACCAAGCAGATCAAAGCTAAGGTTCTCAGGGTGGTTGAGTACCCGACATGGTTAGCCAACATTGTGCCAGTACCAAAGAAGGATGGGAAGGTCAGAGTCTGTGTCGACTACCGGGATCTCAACCGGGCCAGTCCGAAAGAC
>NW_017678999.1:15234-18823 GCF_001879085.1 Nicotiana attenuata
ATATATATACATTCTGTATGTTATATTAATCTACACAAATAGGTAATTACTCATTTAACAAGTGTCTACAGTCTAGGGGTGTGCATTCGATTTATCGATTCGATTTTGACCCTTATCGATAATTACTTATCGATTATCGATTTGTACATATGCTTATCGTTATCGTTGCAATAAGGTTTTGATTTTTTCGATTTCGATTTCGATAACAAATAATCGATTCGATTTATCGATAAACCGATTCGAATGCACACCCCTACATCCAGGATGTCCGGAAATGCCATCGCTGCTGTAGACGTGTGATTTTTGACCCTCCCCAAGATTTTTCATATTTTAGCACGTAAAAATATTTAATCTAGGCCTAATATAGATATTTCAACTAATTTTTACTCTTTTACTTTATTTTATTACAAGAAAAATAAAAATTACAAAAAAATTGTTCCATTAGTGTTTTGTTAGTCATTTTTAACCTTGAAAAATACCAAAAAAATAATTTATTTTAACAGTTATTTCACTTAAGTAGGGATAATTAATATTTTTAATAATATTTCTATATGGATAGATTTCTAGTTAATTAGGCTAGTTTTAAGCAAAGCTAGTTATAAAGGTCCGAGCTTCAAGCCCATAATTCCTAGGCCCATACCCCTAACCTAATCTCTACCCCTATATAATAGTACTTTAACACCTAAAATAAAGCTAGACCTAAAAAACCCAATCCGCCGTTTTCATCAGAAAATACACCTAAAAAAAAAAGCCTAACGCCCAAAAGAGCCTAAGACTGAAAAAGCNNACGACCCCACCGCTTCTTTCTTCTTCTTCAAAATGAACAGACGCTAGAGCCCCAGGAGATCGACCGTTCTTCTTCATTCTTGGAGACCTAACCTAGAGCTGATTTCTTCTCCTTAGATTTCAAGGCTTAAGCAGCAATCCAATCCAACACACACACAGATACAATAGGAAGCAGCCATAGCCACGAGCACTCATAAAGCAGCGTTTTCTGGAAATCGAGTGCGTTTCAGTTCCGTTCGAGATTCCGGCTTGGTCTCCGGTCAGGTCTGTACGCGTTCAGATTGATTCTGGTGTTATTGTCTTGCGATTGGGTATGTGATACTTTACTTGATTATTATCGGACATATAGATGAAGATCTGCTGTATATGTGCTTAAATCTTCTATACTCACTTTGTGTTTCTTAGATTTTTCCTAATGAATTCAAACCATGTTGTGTTGGTTCCTTCTGATTGTTCACTGTTAATACATATTTGGCTTATTTGAGCATATGTCATTGAGGTGTTAATTCTCTGCTAAATTTTTTGTTATCTTGCTCATTTTACGTGAACAATCGTGAATAGCAGTTGATGTTCATGTGCTGATGGTTTTTGATAAAGTGAAGAAGAGTATGTTATGCTCTTAATTGAAAGCAGGCATCGTTGTGGTTGAATAAAAAGATTGCTGTATGTAGGTTGTTGTATATAGTTTCATCAACACCACTAATTTATTTTACTGAATCTATCATGTCGCTACTTCTGTTGTTATTTTATTTTTCCATGAATGTTTTGTATTCCAAGCACAAAGTCTTTCTGAATAAATTTGGTCATACTTGGCCAACGCTGGCATTTCCATATACTCCTATTACTTCAACTCCTTTGATTGGGATGTTTATCAAAAGGTTAACTTCATACTTTTTCAAACGACTGATTGCAAATTTTAATACAGAATGGAATGCCACAAGTTGAATTGATAAAAATAAAATCTCAAAACTAGCCTAGAATATTAATATTGAAATCTCGCAGTTTGCTTTAGTTGAGTACAATCCTTTGATTCTTAGAATTCGAGGCATGCCATTTAGCGGAATTTCCATGGCCCTCGCAAAGTCAACAACGCGTAGTTGCTTTTAGGCGCGTTATTTAATATTTTACGTTCCTAAACTCGGGTGCACATTTATGTGACCCAAATCCAAATCTCAATGTTAGATAAAATGTGTTATGGGGTGCGGGTGCATTTATGTGACGTGGCCCGAAACATATTTTAAATAGCGTTGCAATCTTTCTTAAAAAATTAATTAAATAAAAGCGGTTAAAAGTTAAAATTGCACATAGGTTCAAAATATTTTAAAATCAGATAATTATGCCAGTTATAACAGTTGAGCGACCGTGCTAGAACTACGGAACTCGGGAGTGCCTAACACCTTCTCCCGGGTTAACAGAATTCCTTACCCGGATTTCTGGTTCGCAGACTGTAATACAGGGTCAATCTTTTCCTCGATTCGGGATTTGAACCGGTGACTTGGGACACCATAAATCTCCCAAGTGGCGACTCTGAATCTTTTAATAAAATGAATCCCGTTTCGATTGTCCTTTAATTGGAAAAACTTCCTTTATTATACCCTTTCCGGGGGGTGTAGTGAAAAAGGAGGTGTGACAGCTCTGGCGACTCTACTGGGACAAGAACCCAGAACTTCTGGTTCAGGGTTCAGAATTCGAGCTTAGATGATTTGTTATATTTGGCTTTATTTATTATCTGATTTTATTACATGTTTGGGCCTAATGTGCTAAATGTTGCTTTTTACCGCTTTGATATTATCTGAACTGTATATATAAACTGCTACGAAACCCTTCTCTTCTCATCTTCGGGGATGTGCTCGCTGGTCGAGACTCCCTATTCTGTTAGTGTCATACCTTGAAATAAGAAAGAGGCTCGGACAAGTTACTAAGCCGGATGGCCTTTTGGTTCCCGGTATGTAGCCCCCTCCTCAACTCGAGTTGTCCGCTCGGGTACACAGTCTAGAACATATACTCAGGTTTTGTACCTAGAATAACTCAGCCTCATGCCAGATCCCTAGTAGGAACGCTTGTTTGCATCATGTGCATTTGACTTAGGGGACTCAACACAGGGGTTGGGTCCGTCTAGGACAGGTGTACCCAAAATAACATACCATCCTGATGCATCCTACTTGTGCATTTATCTGCTTTGGATTTGCATGCTGACCGGCTTTCTGAATAAAAGGGGAGAGTTTGGGAAAAGAAAACAGCAGTGTGGGGGTTAAGAAGGGTAATTACCTGTTTTGAAAGAAAAAACCAATGTCCAAATGGTACTGAAACTCTGCCGAATTTTTGAGAAAAATAAAGAAAAAAAAAGAAGGAAAAGGTTTTGTTTTCAAAGTAGTTGGTTTTGTTTTATTTGGCAGAACTACGCGGGTCTGATTCTCACCGGATGTGAGATACGTAGGCAAACCTCATCGGTTCCGGCCCCCAATTTTCAAAAATCCAAAAAATTCTTTACTTCCTTCTTAGAAAAGTTTTTCTTTGAGACCCCAATTTTTAAAAATAAAAAAAAATAATTTTCTTTTAGTTGCTTCTCAAAATCAAAAATACAAAATATTTTCATTCTTCTTTCGAAAATTGAAAGAAAATTCAAGATTCAAAATACTTCTTTTCTTTAAAGTACTCTTTCTAACTTCAGATAAAATCCATAAATGCAAAAATATTTTACTTTCTTCTTTATTAGTTCGAAATTCAAAAAAACCTAAAAGTACGAAATTCGAAAAAAAAAGGAAAAAAACGTAACTTACTTCTTTAGTAAGTCTTACTTTTG
>NW_017679000.1:0-18812 GCF_001879085.1 Nicotiana attenuata
CACTTCCTCAGGTCCTCAGCAGTACAATCAGCCCTTGTTTTTGGCACATCAATTCCTTCAACATTCTTCTTAGTGGTTGCTAGGGGACCATCAGTGACTATGTCCCAAAGTTCATAATCTTCCCCTATAATGTGATCTCTCATTCTGTTCTTCCACCAGGAATAGTACTGACCATTGAAAAGTGGAGGCCTAACAGTGGATTGCCCTTCCCAGTTCCCAGGTGGTGCACTCATCGTTGATCTTCTCCTAAGGTGTTAGCCTCTTCAAGGATAACCTGCTCTGATACCAATTGATGTTCTAGATGTCAATACCACACAAGGAGGGGGGGGGGGGTGATTTGTGTGGTACCTAATTTTCGCATTAGAAGAACCCGGTTCTTCTAGAAGTACTTATTAAGACTGTTTGCGGAATTAAGAGTGCATAAAATAAAGAACACATAGATTTTTTACGTGGAAAACACCTGGATCAAAAGGTGAAAAAACCACGATCTACTACTCAGTAGGATTTTCCCAAACTTCCACTAAAATCACTGAGCCAAAACAACATTTACAAAACTCTTGTAAACCTAAGGATTAAACTCTAATCCCAGTGTGGCATACAACCTCAACTGCTGCGAGACTTTCAAGTTAACTCTAACTTGAATACTCAAAGTACCTAATACAATTGCTTCTATGAAAGCTGAAAGGTACAATTTTAAAACACCTACTACAATTGAACTAGAATAAAAGAAAGACACAATGGAATTGGTTCTTCTATCTTGTCCAAGTAGCTTCAGGTTTGCACACTTGAATCTCACGTAAATTGCTTGCAAAAAGCCTTGCTATTTTGCTCTTCAATCTAGTTTCACTTCTGCGTTTGTGTGCTACCCTGTAAAAGAGAACAATCATTATTATTTATAGAGTTAGTAATCAGAGTTTGATTAAAACTCGAATTGCTAATCCTTCGTCAAATTCGAGTCCTAGAACAATTCAAACTCGAATCCTTATTCTTTATCCGGATATAGTTCTCTTCACATAAGGAGACTTCAACTCCTTATCCTATGCAACCTTTTCGATCAACTCAGAAGATATTGTTGCTGACCCTTGAGACTTATCTTCACACGTATGTCACGTGTATAAGTATATCAACATTGTGTCTGTCTCACATGATGGACCTGGTTCATGACTAAGTTCATTTTGTCAATCTTCAAAAATTCTTCTGAACTTGGGCCAACAGTCCTACTTGTCTATATGTTATTTGTACCTTAAGTCACAACAATAGCTTGGCCGGGAACCACACTAGTGGATTCTGAGGGGTGCCTAACACCTTCCCCTTGGAATAATTTCAAGCCATTACCCTATCTCTGGTTATCCAAAATCAAGCTCTTCTAAAAGTGTGCTAATGCACTTAAATCATTAGGTGGCTACTCTTCAATTCCATTAAACCCAATTCCCAAAAAGGAACGAGTTGTCTTCCCAAATGTCATAAACCCGATTTCGCGAGAAAAAGGGGGCGCGACAGCATGTCGACTCCGCTGGGGATTTCTTTTAGGCTTTTACCATTTCAAGCTGTTACTGTGACTTTACATTTCTTATGTGCCTTTATTTGTTTTATCCGTTTAAGTATTTAAATCCTCCTCTTACTGCAAAAACTGACTCGTTTCTTTGTTTCTTTCCTTTATTTCTTTACTGTTTTCCTTTACTACTTTCCTTTACTACTATTTTAAATTATGAGGAATTGTTGTAATTATTGCTTTTGAACGTGCAAATAAATGACAATTTGTTTTAATTATCGCATAAGCATGTTTTCAACATCATATTCCACTCGTGCCAAACAAAATACCATAGCAACGCTTATAATGAGTGGTTGCGCCCTTCCGATATTATCACCCCCTAAATCCGGCAAAGGCATATTTGCGGTAAAACCAGTCGATCAACGGTGTAGTCGACGGTTCCATGCCCTTCCCTCTTGAGTTGTCTGCTCAAGGGTACCAGTCTAATACCCCATAGAAACCTCACTCTGTTTAACTGTGCACGCATCATGGTCAATCCTAGCTGAGTCAGTTATGTTGTCCGCATAATGACTCTTTAAGATAGCCTTGTCCAAAGTCCACTGGGTTTCCCTGAGACCCAACAGGACATTATCACGTTCTGTGCATTTATTTGGAGAACTAAATGCTTATATGCCAATTATTGATGTTAAATAGTGTAGTCTGGTGGGGGAAAGGGCCTAACCTTATTTTCTTGCAGAATATGAGGCACGAAGACCCCAGATTCGGCATGGTCACCAACATCCACCCAAGATTGCTAAGCTGGTGAAAGGATTTACCCTCTTGTGACCAAAATCGTTTCTCAAAAGGGTCGAAGACTTTGAGAATGCTGAGGAAAACGAAGGCGGACATCTAGCCAGGGCCTACCTATTGCTGGGACTTCGCGAGCTGGGGAAGTTATTTGACGAAGCCAGGGGATGCTGAGTCTGGGGAGGGTCCTCCAGGGACCAAGTAGATAGGACTTTATCTTTTCGCTATTTAAAATGTAATAAGGCCAATGGCCATTAGTGATTTCCGTTTCCTATTTATTTAGTGTCGATTTGGAATTCGTCTTATTTTTCTATCAATAAAATGAGGCATTTAGCATCCTATGTTCTCCAAATCAATTTGTCGCTAGGCCTACCTCGGGCACAACGAGGCTCCCAAATTAGGACACGCTTTATATTCCGGCACTATGTGTTTAAATATTGCAACATTTTTTTATGATCCTCACTAACTTATTTACCTTTTTGTTTTGTTATTCCCCTCCCCGAAGGTTAGTTCGTGCACTCTGGCAACATAATCTTGCTTCACAAGATCCAGAGGGGCACATCTCAAGAATTGGTCTATCAGGACAACCAGAGCCCGGCGAGCCTCGGGGTAGCAAGGCTAAAACAAGCATCATGCACTGTTTTTTTTACTACTAGATGATTTTCTTTTCGCATTTTTTGTTTTCCTAATAAGATCTTCAATGTTCAAAACAATTTTGACTTTTCTTATGAATCGACACTTATTACTATTTTTCTCTCATTTACCTCATTTATACAGCATTACTATTACTTATCATGATGAACCAATGACTGTGACATGCAATGACACAACGCAACAAACGAACATTGATTCAGAAGAAGATAACATACCAGATGAGATTGTCAAAAGAGTTGAGAATTTTGAGAACAGACCTAAGTCCAACCTGGACGAGACTGAGATTGTTAACCTGGGAGATGCAGAAAACATCAAAGAAACACGAATCAGCATTCATCTGTCACCATCAGAAAAGGAAGAATACACAGAATTTCTACGGGAATATGAAGACATATTCGCCTGGTCATATAATGACATGACTGGTCTGAGTACGTCTATTGTGGCTCACAAACTGTCAACCGATCCGACATGTCCGCCAGTAAAATAGAAGCTTAGAAAGTTCAAGCCAGACATGAGTTTGAAAATCAAGGAGGAAGTCACCAAGCAGGTCAAAGCCAAAGTTCTCAGGGTAGTAGAATATCCGACATGGTTAGCCAACATTGTACCAGTACCAAAGAAGGACGGGAAGGTCAGAGTCTGTGTCGACTACCGGGATCTCAACCGGTCCAGTCCAAAAGACGACTTCCCCTTGCCAAACATGCACATCCTGATTGACAATTGCGCCAAGCAGGAGCTGCAGTCATTTGTGGATTGTTTCGCTAGTTATCATCAGATCTGGATGGACGAGGAAGATGTTGAGAAAACGGCTTTCATTACGCCGTGGGGGATGTACTACTACAAGATGATGCCGTTTGGGTTAAAGAATGCAGGGGCCACCTATATGAGGGCCATGACTACCATTTTCCATGATATGATACACAAGGAGATCAAAGTATATGTAGATGATGTCATCATCAAGTCCAATAAAGCCATTGATCACATGGAAGATCTGAGGAAGTTCTTCAATAGACTGAGAAAGTACAACCTGAAACTGAATCCCGCAAAATGTGCATTTGGGGTTCCAGCTGGAAAATTGCTTGGGTTTATTGTGAGTCGCCGGGGAATAGAGCTGGATCCATCAAAGATCAAAGCCATTCAAGAATTGCCACCGCCAAAGAACAAGAAGGACGTAATGAGTTTCTTGGGGAGACTTAACTACATCAGCCGGTTCATAGCACAATCAACAGTTATCTGTGAGCCAATCTTCAAGATGTTGAAGAAGGATGCCGCCACCAAATGGACCGATGAATGCCAGAAAGCTTTCGACAGAATTAAGGAATACTTGTCAACGCCACCAGTCTTGGTCCCGCCTGAACCAGGTAGACCTCTGTTACTCTACATCGCAGTGTTGGATGGTGCCTTCGGTTGCATCCTGGGGCAGCATGATGAGACAGGAAAGAAAGAACAGACCATTTACTACCTCAGCAAAAAATTCACTCCATATGAGGCCCGGTATTCTCTGTTAGAACGCACCTGTTGTGCTCTAACTTAGGTGGCCCAGAAGCTGAGGCACTAATTTTGTGCCTATACTACATATTTCATATCAAGGATGGAACCTTTGAAATACATCTTTCAGAAACCCATGCCCACTGGCAAGCTCGCCAAGTGGCAAATCCCGTTGAGTGAGTTCGAAATTGTCTACGTAACGTAGAAAGCAGTCAAGGGACAGGCACTAGCAGATCACCTTGCGAAAAACCCCGTAGATGGAGAATACGAACCCCTGAAAACGTATTTTCCTGACGGAGAGGTAGCATTCATAGGAGAAGATATTGCAGAATCCTATGATGGGTGGAGAATGTTTTTCGATGGAACGGCAAATTTCAAAGGAGATGGCATAGGAGCAGTCCTAGTATCAGAAATTGGTCAGCATTATCCGGTGTCTGCCAAGATCAGGTTCCCGTGCACCAACAACATAGCCGAGTACGAAGCCTGCATCTTAGGGCTCAGGATGGCCATCGACATGAACATTTAAGAGTTGCTAGTAATTGGGGATTTAGACCTACTCATACATCAGGTACGAGGAGAATAGGCGACCAAGAATTCCAATATACTCCCTTATCTGCACCATGTACAGGAGTTGAGAAAGAGGTTCACAAAAACAGAGTTCCAGCATGTTCCCAGAGTCCAGAATGAGTTTGCCGATGCATTGGCTACCCTATAGTCCATGATAGAACATCCAGACACAAACTTCATTGATCCTATTCCTGTGAAAATCCATTATCAGCCAGCTTACTGTGCTCATGTCGAAGAAGAAGCAGATGGAAAACCTTGGTTTCACGACATCAAGGAAGGCTTGCAAATGCTACTCAAAAGCGCACCCTTCGAAGATTGTCCAAAAATTTCTTTCACAACGGAGGAATCCTGTATAGGAGGACACCGGATTTAGGGTTACTAAGGTGTGTTGATGCGAAAGAAGCATCTAAACTACTAGAAGAAATCCATGCTGGGACCTGCGATCTACATATGAATGGTTTTGTCTTAGCCAAGAAGATACTCCGGGCTGGTTACTTTGGATGACTATGGAGACGGACTGCATCCAGTACGTCCGGAAATGCCACCACTGCCAAATACATGCAGACATGATAAAGATACCACCAAATGAGCTTAGTGCAACAAGCTCACCATGGCCGTTCGCTGCCTGGGGAATGGATGTTATCGGACCAATCGAACCTGCCGCATCAAACGGGCACAGGTTCATCCTGGTAGCAATTGATTATTTCACCAAATGGGTCAAAGCAGCATCTTACAGAGCAGTGACCAAGAAAGTCATGGCAGACTTTGTCCGCGACCGCATCATTTGTCGATTCGGGATTTCAGAATCAATAATCACTGATAATGGCTCCAACCTCAATAGTGACTTGATGAAAGCTATGTGTGAAACCTTCATAATCAGACACAAGAATTCCACATCCTACAGACCTCATATGAACGGAGCCGTAAAAGCCGCCAACAAGAATATCAAGAAGATACTAAGGAAAATGATAGAGAAGCACAAGCAGTGGCACGAGAAGCTACCACTTGCTTTATTAGGTACCGCACCACAGTCCGCACATCAACTGGGGCAACCCCCTATATGCCGGTTTACAGTACAGAGGCAGTTATTCCCGCTGAAGTAGAAATTCCTTCCTTAAAGATTATACAAGAAGCTGAGCTCGACAACGCAGAATGGGTGAAGAGTCGTTACGAACAGCTAGCTCTTATAGATGGAAAAAGACTGAATGCAGTTTTTTATGGTCAGCTTTATCAGAACAGAATGTCTAGAGCCTTCAATAAGTGAGTCAAGCCGAGATAGTTCACACCGGGACAGCTGGTAAAATCTTTGTGCTTTCCTATATTCGGATGCAGTCAAGCCTTCAATTCAGATGCAGTCAAGTGCTATTATGTATAATCTTTGTGCTTTCCTATATAATGTATTTTGAACTACGTGTGACCTGATTCCCGTTTAAGAGGGGATACATAGGCAACCTTATGGGTTCGATCACAATTCAATAAAATCTCCATTCCCCCCTCCCCCCTCCCCNTAAACACTTAAGAACACGGTAGAGAAATACAGTTGAAGAAACATGAACATCGAAACAGTATAGCAAAAGAACATATAGGAAAACACAGTGAGATAAACATGCGAGAACATGGTATAGAAACACAGTAGAAGAAAGAACGGAGCACAGTAGAAGAACATGCATAATAAAGGAAAACATAAGAACACAGTAGAAGAACATGCGTGGCAGAAAAGAAAACATAAGAACATAGTATAGATAAATACACACAAAGAAAAAGAAACAGAAAAGTCAGAGAAACATTTTAAGCTTTTCAGAAAACCCTAAATCGGAACGAAGTAATTTTTGAAAGAAAAATTGGGGAAAACGTTTAAAAACTCAAGTAGAGCACAGATATGTAACAGATCTAAAAAAAATCAGAGAAAACCTCGAAGAGCTAGGGTTTCAGAGGAACCCTTAAACGAGAAAGGCTTGGAAATAGGTCTGATCTAAGTCGGATAAGTCAGAACCAGGCTCAAAACACCATAGTGTGCCGGAGCTGGGCCGGAGATGGCCATAGAACCTTGAATCGGCGAAGATCTGAACGAAAACCTTCGAGGTCAGACCTCAAACCTTTGAATACCAAGTGTTTAAGAGCAGAGGGAGTTGAGTTTAAGCTATCCATGGCCTGAGAGTCCATGGATTCCGGTGAGATTGAGGTTGAAGACAGTAGAGACGATTAGGGTTTCGAGAACATTTGAGAGAGTTTGAGAGAGAGGGGTATTCAGAGGCGGCTGATAGAAGGGAAAATGAGGGGATTAGGGTAGTCTTTAGGATTAAAAAAGGCAAGGGCGGATAAGGGGCGTTGATCTCTGAGATCAACGGCCAGGATAAAAGGGGTCTAGGTCGGGTAGTTTTAAAAGGGTTAAGGGTTGGGTTAAATTGGGATTGGGCTGGTCCGTTTGAGGTCCGAAATTGGGTTAATTGGGGAATTAATTTGGGCCATAATTGAAACGAAATGGGGCCATATTTTAAATAACCAGTTTTTCCCCTTTTTAATTTATAAAAATAGTAAAAAATGATTTCGAAAACAAATTAAAAGTACTCGATCAGTTAATAATATACAAATATTAATTTAAAAATATTGGAACCAATTTCATAATTATAAATAGCTGTTAATTCTGAAAATAGGCTAAAATTGCAATTATATGCAATTTGGCTTTTAATATACCAAATAAATTTGTAAAAAATGTATAGAAATTACCCTAGCTAGATTTGGTTTAAATATGAGAATAACTAAGTTATTCACCAAAAATGATAATTTTGGGAATAATTATTGGTTTTTGTACTGCTAAGATGGGCAATAAATTGATTTAAAAATCCTTTAAAAATTAGAAAAAATACTAAAACACTTGGGCATACTTATATATGTTATTTTGAAAGTATTTGCATGTAAAAAATACATAGGGAAAAATTTGGTATCAACACTTGCACGGCTGAAAGATCGCCATTTTATTTACGCTTTCATGGGCTGAAAGATCGCCACCTACTGCATCTCATGGGCTAAAAAATCGCCAAATTATCTGAAGGCGTCATTGTTCGAAGGCATCATTCTCATAGCCCGAGAATGCCATGTCATGCCCTGAAGATCCCTTTAATCTCTTGCATATCATTATTCAAAGGCATCATCATTCGGATGCATCATACTCATAGCCCAAGAACATCATTTCATGGCCTGCGAATCCTTTATTATACGCTTCATGGCCCAGGACGTTATGGTCTGAGGACGTCATCCTAACCGTCCAAGGACAACATTCATGGTCCAACGGGAAATTGCATCATGTCTAAATTTATGCACGATATACGCTTGTATTATTTATTTGCAGGTAAACCGGCAAGCAACGGCCATCTCAGCAAGAGCGATCCCACTCCAGTTCCCGCAGCCCTATTAGGCTTTAACCATCCATCCCAAACCTGAATATCGCGTCCATTCTTGGAAAACCTCCATCGGCATATTCCGCCGACGGATCCTAAACTACATACGGCCTGATTCCTGTAAGACCAGGGATATGTAGGCAGCTCAAGAACCAGAGCACGGTCAAATTCTTCAAACCATGCCGTTCGGTCAAATTGGCCATCATATCTTTACCCGACAACTCTTTCATCCTTCCCGGATAAAGAGGGGCAGCTGTTGATACCCAATTTTTCCCTGTATATTTTTTATATGCAGAACACCTTTCAAAATAGCATATGTATGCATATATAAATGTGTCCAAATGTTTTAGTATTCTTCCTAATTTTTGAAGGATTTTTAAATCAATTTATTTCCCTATTTTAGCAATACAAAAACCAATAATTATTTCTCAAATTATCATTTTTGGTGAGTAATTTATTTTATTCTCATATTTATCCCAAAATATAGCTAAGGTAATTTTTGCACATTTTTACAAACTTATTTAGTATTTTTAAAGCTAAATTACATATAATTGCAATATTAGCCTATTTTAAGAATTAATTGCATATATAATTACCAATTTGATTCCAGTATTTTTTAATTTAATATTTATATATTATTTTTTAATTTAATATTTATATATTATCAACTGCCACGATCCCTTCTTTCCTTTTTAATTTCCCAAACCCCCCAACCCTAAATCATTCTCACCTAAGACGCCGCCTCTGAATCCCTTCACTCCCTCAAACACTCTCGAACCTTCCCTAACCCTAGCCCCCTCTTATCATCTTCCCTCGTGAAACCCACTGCAATCCATGGCTTCTTAGGCTATGGGAGTCCTATACTCACCTCATATTGCTCCTATGTGCTTGATACCTGAAGATTCGAGGCCTGACTTCGAAGGTTTTCACCTAGACCTCTATCGATTCAAGGTTCTCTGGTCATCTCCGGCTTTGCTCCGGCGTACTATAGTTGTTTGAGCCTGGTTCTAACCTCTCCGACTCAGATCGGTGACCTCTCAAAGCCTTTCTCATTTCTAGGGTTCTTCTGAAACCCTAACCCTTCGAGGTTTTCTTCGATTTCTTAGATCTGTGGGGTATCTGTGCTCTCTTTGAGTTTTCAAACGATTTTCCTAACTTTTCTTTTGAAAATTACTTTTTAAAATCTTTCTTTCCGATCTAGGATTTTCTGAAAAAATGTTTAAGTGTTTCTCTGACTCTCTTTCCCCTTTCTTTTGTGTATTTGCCTCTATTGTGCTCCTGTGTTTTATCTACCACATTCTTGTATGTGTTCGGTTCTTGTATGCTCTTCTACTGAGTTTTTGTACTCCGTTCTTGTATGTTCTTTTTTACTGTGTTTTATATGCTCCATGCTTGTATGTTCTTCTACCATGTTTTCCATACTATGTTCTCGTACTTTCTTCTACTATGTTCTGCTATGTTTCGCCTAATTTTTTTTTCTACTATGTTCTTAAGGTCTTGCTATTTTTTCTTCTACTGAACCTTGTTTGAATTTCTCCTGAAAGATCCTCTTAAGCATGCTTCTTCTACTGTTCTTATCAGTATTTGCCATTATGTTCTTTGAATCCTTCTACTGTGATTGCATGTTACTTTGCTATCATGTTTTTTCATGAGTTCTGTTGCTGAAGAAGCCTGCTCTTTTCTGACACTTCTAAACATGATTTCAATTCAATTGCCTGTCCTCTTATCTTTGCTTTATGGTTTGCTTGAATTAGGGTTTTATTTCGAAACCCCTAATTCTTTCTGATTGACTTCGAGTCTTTGAATTGAGTTTGGAGTTCTTTGTTTTCATATGACTCTGACCTTTTGCTAAACTCTTCTATACTGGATTTTCTACTGATTTTACAATGACACTACAGTCTTCTTTCATGCTTAACGTGTTTGTAGGCTCCTTATATATGATGAACTTCCCTCTAAAGTAGTTATTAAATCTGTAATTAGTCCATACTCCCCTTTGAATATGGGTCTAATTGACTCCCTTTCCATGTTTGCTAATTTCCTTTAAGTTAAAAACCTTTCCCATCTTTTGACTCCGTTCATTCATAAACAAATCTCTGACCTCTAATTTCTTGGCTATTAATTGATTCTCTTTCCTTAATTGCACAACCGTGTATTTCAAAATTCTGTTTTTAAATAAAACTCTTATGTATTCACCCCTAATTACCTACTTTGCACAAAGTGTTTGATTAATTTCTTTCCTTAATTGGTTTATACCCGTTTGAATCTGAATCCCTTAATTAAAAGGAGTCTTGTGTAATTGATTGACAATCAGTTCTTCAATTATTTTCTTACCTTATTTCCTCATGACTTTCAGACTATAAATACATGACTCTTTAACACAAAGAAGACACGATTAGCAATCCTCCACTACTACTTTACAATCTCTTCTGAACTCGTACTAGCACTATCTTCTTGTCTATTCTGTGGCTTTCACAAGACTACTACACTTTCTCTTTGTTTGTTTCCTTTGAAACTGGTATGTTCTAATTTAAGTTTCAGCATCATCACAAGGTGTTTATTTACAGCTTTTTGTATCCCTGCCTACTTTACTACTTCTGAATTAAATATTTAAACTAGCGTGTTAATCTTTTTCTATTTGTTTCTGCCATGAACCCTTGCTCCCTATCCCCCTTATGTGCTGTGAGTTGCAGATTAAAACATGGCAATATGCAAATTATTGTTTATGGTTTGAACTTGATCCCTTAAAGGATCCTAACTTCTAAACAATGTATTCTAAAAGGCTTATGGGGTAGGCCAGCATTCTGTCACGACCCTAGTTCACCAACCGGTGAACATGGCATGACGGCACCTGGTCCCCATGACCAGGTAAGCCTAACATTTGCGGAAATATAATAATTGCAGAAAAATAGAGAAAATCAAATCAAATATCTAAAGGAAACTGTACTGAATGCCGCATGACAAGTACAACTCAATATCACAAGTCTAAAACAATTCCCAAAACCCGGAAACTCACAATCACAAGCTAAGGGATACATAAGAGGCTCTGACTCAAGAATATCTATACAAAGGAGAAATGCTGAAAGAGCTATACTTATTACAGAAAACTGGAAAGGGACTCCTCGGTCTGCGGACGTAGCAGATATACCTCGAAGTCTCTACCGATACGCCTCCTTCCAAGGCTGACAGAATTGAGTGGGACTACCTGTATCTGCACAACAAAAATATGCAGAAGAGTAGCATGAGCACACCACGGCGGTGCCCAGTAAGTATTAAGACTAACCTCGGTGGAGTAGTGACGAGGAACAGTCAAGGCACCTACCGGTCAATAAACAGTATAATCATAGGAATAATGGAAATGACATATAAATATGTAAAGACTGCATGAATGACCAAGAATGCTACAATTCACAATAAGGGAAAAAAATACAACAAGTAACAACGAGAATATAATAAATGAGGATAGGAAATGACGGCAGAATCACAATCCAAATCCTAAGGTCCCAACACAACAATGGGAAAACAAGTCAATAACTCATATCCTACAATGATGTTCACAAAGGTCTTATCCAACTCTTTCCACAATTTCACCAAGTCTCGGACGAACCACAACTCGCGAAGACCCACCATCTGCAATCTAACAATTGGCATCCTGTGCCCCATCAATCTCATGGTCATACCGACAACTAACTGGCTAACTAGGGCCACTCTCACAAATATAATGGATAAACGAGGGCGTACCTCCACCCTTAGCAAAATCAGGAGGAATTCACCTCTAATAGGGGTGTTCAACTATGTGTATGCTTGTGCAAATGTTTCTAACAAAATTCTACCAGCTAGTAAACATGAAAAGGAGAACGGACCGCACGTACGATGTTACCTCACAACCTCCAAGCGATAAAGCTCATACCGGTTAGCAACCCACAATCACATTATTTAAACAAATAGGAATGCCTCCACAGGCATTCACAATTCTCTACAATCATCCCCTGATATAGCCCACCTTATTTTGCCACGTGTGCAAATAATAAGATAATAGGTACCGCCTTATTTCGCCACACGTGCATCACAATGTCCCCTCCTTATTCCGCCACATGCGCAACCCACATATAAGCATATAACATACCCCGCCTTATTACGCCGCATGTGCAAAACATCAATAACAACAACAGCACGGCAAAGACCTCGTGCAACCCTTCAAAATCAACCGCATGGCAGAAACCTCGTGCATCACAATATTCGCAATCGCACGGCAGAAACCTCATGCATCACGGTATCAACAACCGCACGGCAGAAACCTCGTGCATCACAATATTCTTAACCGCACGGCAGAAACCTCGTGTGTCACAATCTCAAGTACAACACAACAAACGACAATATATACAGGAACAAAGCAAGAGAATCAACTCGGGTATTTCCGTTCACCAAAAGACAGTACAACTAACTCACAAGGAATAACCGTAACAGAAAAATACTAAGCGCAATAAGAACAACTCAACAAGGGAGAAATAATATGAAACAACGGTTCCATAATACTAAGTTCAACAACAAGGAAGTTAACATGAATCAAATAATTACAATTAAGGAAGTATCAACTGAATATAGGATATCTAACTTCTTACCAATTAAGACCAATTAATTACACGAGAGATAGAAATAATGCTTTTCAAATAAAGACAAGCAGTTAGGAATGATAATGTGACTATAGAAGGGTAATGTCTACAGTGAAACAAGTAAAAGTCAATTAGGCAACAAGAATAAGCCAAAAAGGGGCAAATAAATTCCAAGTAAGACATGTAAAGGTGAAGCTAATAACAGGGAACTCAATTGTATCAAGAACAACTTTATATTCGGTGACTACAAGGATCTAAGAGCCTAAAAGGGACAATTTTCCACAAATAAATCCTAGCACGCACTTGTCACCTTGCGTACAAGGAATACAATCAACAAAGAAGACTCAAATCCTAAGGGGAAGTCCCCCACACAAGGTTAGGCAAGATACTTACCTCGAACCGGCTAAAATCAACTAGCAACCACGTTCTTGCCACGAGTACTCGACTCCGAATGGCCCAAATCTATTCAATTGAATCACACATTGTAAATAACATCTCAAGCAACTGATTCTACTATTTAATTCAAAGCTACGACGTGAAATTAGGTGATATGACCAAAATGCCCTTCAAGCCAACGCCTCGAAATAAATAATTTATATATTTTCAGAACCCTCGTATTCTCACGAGTCTAACCATATAAAAATCTCCCAAATCGGAGGTCAAATGCTCACTCAAAATCCCAAAGTTTGGCCTAAGAATTTCTAACCAAATTCCTCCAATTTTAGTCCCAAATTCGAATTTTAAAAGATGGATTCAACTACGAAATAATGAAATATAACTAGAAGGGATTAAGAAATGTTACCCAATAAATCTTCTCTTCAAAACCCACTCAAAATCGCCCTCTCCCGAGCTCTCAATTGATTTTGTAACTTATGAACTCAAACCCTCGACATTTCTATTTCTGCCCAGGGATTTCCGCTTCTGCGGACAAGGGACCGCTTCTGCGGTCCCGCTTATGCGGAAAAAGCAACCACTACTGCGGCTTTCATTAAAGGGGACAGGGCCGCATCTGCGATAGCTGGGCCGCTTCTGCGGCTCTGAGGGAAAAAGGGGACAAGCCGCTTCTGCGGCGCCGCATCTGCGGTTCCCAAGCCGTAGATGCGAAAATACCAGAAGAGGGACATTCAGCTGCTGCATTAACTTCAAATTCCTCCGTTAACCTCTCGAAATCATCCCGAGGCCCCCGAGACCCCAACCAAAGGCACCAATAACACCTAATACCTCATTTAAACTTGTACCAATCCTTAAAACACCTCAAACAACGTCGGAAACTCGAATTAATCAATGATTTGAGCCTAAGAACTTCAAATTCCAATCAAACACGCTTTCGATCAAAAACCTACCCGAACCTCGTCCGAATGACCTGAAATTTTGCACACACATCCCAAATGACATGACGGAACTACTGCAACTTTCGGAATTCCAATCCGACCCTCGGATCAAAAACTCACTATCGGATCGGAAACTTCAAAAATTCAAACTTCGGCATTTTAAGCCTAAATGAGCTACGAGCCTCCAAAATACATTCTGAACACGCTCCCAACCCCGAAATCCTCTAAAGGAGCTAACGGAACCATCTGATTTCCATTCTGAGGTCGTCTTCACACTGTTCTGATTACGGACCATTTTTTAACTCTTAAGCTCTCATTTAGGGACTAAGTGTCCCAAAACTCTTCAGAACTCAACACCGAACGTCCCGGCAAACCAAAATAGCAGAAATGAACTTAGGGGAAACAGTTAATGGGGGATCGGGGCATGAATTCTAAAAATGACCGGTCGGGTCGTTACATCCTCCCACACTTAAATATTCGTTCGTCCTCGAACGAGCATAGAGAACATACCTGAAGTCTTCAAGTCACTGAGTGCGCACTTCCAACATACCCCCGCGGGTGATCCCACGTCACCCCAATCCACTTAAGCCCGACGACACCATCTCGACTAAAATTTAACCTTTCTAGCAATACCAATAGGCCTTCAAGCCAGAATTCTCACCTCCCATCCGTTTCCAAAAGACCCGATCCTAAATCCATATCCGGTATCAGTCTCAACCAGCTATTTCAATACAAGCCAACACACATGGGGTACAACCACGCAACATGACACATCACCCATAGGCCCACAATATCATTTCTGATAGTAATACTTGCCTTAGATCAAATCCGTACCGGCCATAAGCCTCATATTCAACAGGAACTCTTTTCAAACCTCCACATCACTGACGATGGTACAATAACCACGAAAACCGCATAACAAAACACTCGAATAAAAATCTCATGACCCTAGTTCACCAACCGTGAACATGTCATGACGGCACCTGGTCCCCAAAATAAGGACCAGTATATCTCACCGGCCTACGAGGCCTCCTCGCCTCCTCAAGCTCTCTCTCTTGATCTCGGCTGCTCTCTCCCTCATGACCCTGCCTGCCCTCTCTCTCTTTAGCATGCATACCCTCTATCCTCCTAGCAATATTCACCACCTGCTGATATGGAATGTCCATCCAACTCACGGGCCATGCTGGACCTGATGCTAGGAATGAGACCCTCAATGAACCGACGAACCTTCTCGCGAACAGTAGAAACCAAGGCTGAGGCGTGTCTAGCCAAACTGGTGTAACGGACAGCATACTCCGAGATGGTCATAGCACCCTGGCGCAAATGCTCAAACTCCGCACGCCATGCATCCCTGAGGCTCTTAGGAACAAACTCTCTCAGAAACATATCTGAAAACTGGGTCCAAGTCAGTGAAGCTTCCTCGTCTGGGCTGTCTAACTCATAGATGCGCCACCAATCATAGGCGGCTCCTCGAAGCTGAAAAGTAGTGAAAGAAACCCCGCTCGATCCAGAGATACCCATAGTACGGAGAATACGGTAACACTCATCAAGAAACCCCAAGGCATCGTCTAATGCTAATCCAGTGAACACCGGAGGATCATACTTCTTGAACCTCTCTAGTCTCATCTGCTCCTGCTCGGAAGCCGCTGTCATGCCCTCGGGCTGAACTGGTGCCGCAGGCGGCGCAGGAATAATCTCTGGGACCTGCTCAACATGCGCTCGCTGCTCAGGAGTGCGGGCGGCGGGAGTCTGTGCTCCTCCCCCGGCCTGGGATGTGGCTGCAGCAAGGGGAAGCAATCCTGCTTGAGCCAAAGTGGTGTACATACTCATGAATTGTGCCAAAGTCTCCTGAAGGGCTGGAGTAGTAGTAGTAGTAGGCGTGTCAGGTGCCTGGGCTCCGGCTGGATCTGCTGGTAGTACCTCAGCGGCAGTTCGCGCAGGTGCTCTCGCTGCACCACGTGCGCGTCCTCAAACTCTACCCCGGCCCCGACCTCCGACGGCTAGAGCAGGGGGCGCGGGTGCCTGATCACCTTGGGTAGTACGTGTCCTCACCATCTGTGAGAGAGTAGAAGACAGAGGTTTCGGATTGTAGATGTCAAAATCTCGCACGACAAGGAAATCAAATGAAGTGGAATTTTCCTAATGGTTACATAGCCTCTGGCAGATAAGTACAGACGTCTCCGTACCAATCCACGAGACTCTAATAAACCGGCTTGTGATCTGTGACTCCTATGAACCTAGAGCTCTGATACCAACTTGTCACGACCCTAGTTCACCAACCGTGAACATGTCATGACGGCAGCTGGTCCCCATGACCAGGTAAACCTAACATTTGCGGAAATATTATAATTGCAGAAAAATAGAGAAAATCAAATCAAATATCTAAAGGAAACTGTACTGAATGCCTCATGGCAAGTACAACTCAATATCACAAGTCTAAAACAATTCCCAAAACCCGGAAACTCACAAATCACAAGCTAAGGGATACATAAGAGGCTCTGACTCAAGAATATCTATACAAAGGAGAAATGCTGAAAGAGTTATACTTATTACAGAAAACTGGAAAGGGACTCCTCGGTCTGCGGACGTAGCAGATATACCTCGAAGTCTCTACCGATACGCCTCCTTCCAAGGCTGACAGAATTGAGTGGGAGTACCTGTATCTGCACAACAAAAATGTGCAGAAGAGTATCATAAGCACACCACGGCGGTGCCCAGTAAGTATCAAGACTAACCTCGGTGGAGTAGTGACGAGGAACAGTCAAGGCACCTACCGGTCAATAAACAGTATAATCATAGGAATAATGGAAATGACATATAAATATGTAAAGACTGCATGAATGACCAAGAATGCTACAATTCACAATAAGGGAAAAAAATACAACAAGTAACAACGAGAATATAATAAATGAGGATAGGAAATGACGGCAGAATCACAATCCAAATCCTAAGGTCACAACACAGCAATGGGAAAACAAGTCAATAACTCATATCCTACAATGATGTTCACAAAGGTCTTATCCAACTCTTTCCATAATTTCACCAAGTCTCGGACGAACCACAACTCGCGAAGACCCACCATCTGCAATCTAACAATTGGCATCCTGTGCCCCATCAATCTCATGGTCATACCGACAACTAACTGGCTAACTAGGGCCACTCTCACAAATATAATGGATAAACGAGGGCGTACCTCCACCCTTAGCAAAATCAGGAGGAATTCACCTCTAATAGGGGTGTTCAGCTACGTGTATGCTTGTGCAAATGTTTCTAACAAAATTCTACCAGCTAGTAAACATGAAAAGGAGAACGGACCGCACGTACGATGTTACCTCACAACCTCCAAGCGATAAAGCTCATACCGGTAAGCAAACCACAATCACATTATTTAAACAAATAGGAATGCCTCCACAGGCCGCACAATTCTCTACAATCATCCCCTGACATAGCCCACCTTATTTCGCCACGTGTGCAAATAATAAGATAATAGGCACCGCCTTATTTCGCCACACGTGCATCACAATGTTCCCTCCTTATTCCGCCACATGCGCAACCCACATATAAGCATATAACATATCCCGCCTTATTACGCCGCATGTGCAAAACATCAATAACAACAACAGCACGGCAAAGACCTCGTGCAACCCTTCAAAATCAACCGTACGGCAGAAACCTCGTGCATCACAATATTCGCAATCGCACGGCAGAAACCTCGTGCATCACAGTATCAATAACCGCACGGGAGAAACCTCGTGCATCACAATATTCTAAACCGCACGGCAGAAACCTCGTGCGTCACAATCTCAAGTACAACACAACAACGACAATATATACAGGAACAAAGCAAGAGAATCAACTCGGGTATTTCCGTTCACCAAAAGACGGTACAACTAACTCACAAGGAATAACCGTAACAGAGAAATACTAAGCGCAATAAGAACAACTCAACAAGGGAGAAATAATATGAAACAACGGTTCCATAATACTAAGTTCAACTACAAGGAAGTTAACATGAATCAAATAATTACAATTAAGGAAGTATCAACTGAATATAGGATATCTAACTTCTTTCCAATTAAGACCAATTAATTACACGAGAGATAGAAATAATGCTTTCCAAATAAAAACAAGCAGTTAGGAATGATAATGAGACTATAGAAGGGTAATGTCTACAGTGAAACAAGTAAAAGTCAATTAGACAACAAGAATAAGCCAAAAAGGGGCAAATAAATTCCAAGTAAGACATGTAAAGGTGAAGCTAATAATAGGGAACTCAATCGTATCAAGAACAACTTTATATTCGGTGACTACAAGGAGCTAAGAGCCTAAAAGGGACAATTTTCCATAAATAAATCCTAGCACGCACTCGTCACCTCGCGTACAAGGAATACAATCAACAAAGAAGACTCAAATCCTAAGGGGAAGTCCCCCACACAAGGTTAGGCAAGATACTTACCTCGAACCGGCTAAAATCAACTAGCAACCACGT
>NW_017679001.1:0-646 GCF_001879085.1 Nicotiana attenuata
TAGGACTCAGGCTATGTTTCTTCGCCATCAAAGTTTGACAGTTTGACCTCGCTCGAACTGGGACTCAGGCTAAGTGCCTTCAACATCAAAATTTGACAGTTCGACCCTGCTCGAACTGGCACTCAGGCTAAGTGCCTTCGCCATTAAAGTTTGACAGTTCGACCTCACTCGAACTGGGACTTAGGCTAAGTGCCTTCGCCATCAAAATTTGACAGTTCGGCCTCGCTCGAACTAGGACTCAGGCTAAGTGCCTTCGACATCAAAATTTGACAATTCGACCCCACTCGAAATAGGACTCAGGCTATGTTTCTTACAACAACCACAACTTCTGCCCCAGTTTCTGTCTTGGGGACTTTTGGATTTTTATTTTGGTGTGACTGAACCTCAGAGAGAGGCTGCCTACGTATCCTTTCGGAATCAAGTCAAACGTAGTTCATACCATAGAATACTTCGTTGTTGCGATCTTTCCTTTTCTTCCACTTTTTCTTTTCTTTCTTTTCATTTCTTATCTTTTCCTTCTCTTTTCTTTTCTTTTCTTTTTCTTTTCTCTTCTTTTTCTTTTTCTTTCTTTTCTTTTTCTTTTCTCTTTTTTTTTCTTCTTTTCTTTTCCTTTTCTCTTCTTTTTTTTGCTTTTTCACTTATTTTC
>NW_017679001.1:5180-8465 GCF_001879085.1 Nicotiana attenuata
ACCTCGCTCGAACTGGGACTCAGGCTAAGTGCCTTCGACATCAAAATTTGACAATTCGACCCCACTCGAACTGGGACTCAGGCTAAGTGCCTTCGCCATCACAGGTTGGCAGTTCGACCTCGCTCGAACTGGGACTCAGGCTAAGTGCCTTCGACATGAAAATTTGACAGTTCGACCTTGCTCGAACTGGGTCTCAAGCTAAGTGCCTTCGACATCAAAATTTGACAGTTAGACCCCGCTCGAATTTGGACTCACGCTAACTGCCTTCGCCATTAAAGTTTGACAGTTCGACGTCACTCGAACTTGGACTTAGGCTAAGTTCCTTCGCCATCAAAATTTGATAGTTCGACCTCGCTCGAACTAGGACTCAGGCTAAGTGCCTTCGACATCAAAATTTGACAATTCGACCCCACTCGAACTAGGACTCAGGCTATGTTTCTTCGCCATCAAAGTTTGACAGTTGGACCTCGCTCGAACTGGGACTCAGGCTAAGTGCCTTCGACATCAAAATTTGACAGTTCGACCCCACTCGAACTGGGACTCAGGCTAAGGTTCTTCGCCATCAAAGTTTGACAGTTCGACCTCGCTCGAACTGGGACTCAGGCTAAGTGCCTTCGCCATCAAAATTTGACAGTTCGACCTCGCTCGAACTGGGACTCAGGCTAAGTGCCTTCGCCATCAAAATTTGACAGTTCGACCTCGCTCGAACTGGGACTCAGGCTAAGTGCCTTCGCCATCAAAGTTTGACAGTTCGACCTCGCTCGAACTGGGACTCAGGCTAAGTGCCTTCGCCATCAAAGTTTGACAGTTCGACCTCGCTCGAACTGGGACTCAGGCTAAGTGCCTTCGCCATCAAAGTTTGACAGTTCGACCTCGCTCGAACTGGGACTCAGGCTAAGTGCCTTCGCCATCAAAGTTTGACAGTTCGACCTCGCTCGAACTGGGACTCAGGCTAAGTGCCTTCGCCATCAAAGTTTGACAGTTCGACCTCGCTCGAACTGGGACTCAGGCTAAGTGCCTTCGCCATCAAAGTTTGACAGTTCGACCTCGCTCGAACTGGGACTCAGGCTAAGTGCCTTCGCCATCAAAGTTTGACAGTTCGACCTCGCTCGAACTGGGACTCAGGCTAAGTGCCTTCGCCATCAAAGTTTGACAGTTCGACCTCGCTCGAACTGGGACTCAGGCTAAGTGCCTTCGCCATCAAAGTTTGACAGTTCGACCTCGCTCGAACTGGGACTCAGGCTAAGTGCCTTCGCCATCAAAGTTTGACAGTTCGACCTCGCTCGAACTGGGACTCAGGCTAAGTGCCTTCGCCATCAAAGTTTGACAGTTCGACCTCGCTCGAACTGGGACTCAGGCTAAGTGCCTTCGCCATCAAAGTTTGACAGTTCGACCTCGCTCGAACTGGGACTCAGGCTAAGTGCCTTCGCCATCAAAGTTTGACAGTTCGACCTCGCTCGAACTGGGACTCAGGCTAAGTGCCTTCGCCATCAAAGTTTGACAGTTCGACCTCGCTCGAACTGGGACTCAGGCTAAGTGCCTTCGCCATCAAAGTTTGACAGTTCGACCTCGCTCGAACTGGGACTCAGGCTAAGTGCCTTCGCCATCAAAGTTTGACAGTTCGACCTCGCTCGAACTGGGACTCAGGCTAAGTGCCTTCGCCATCAAAGTTTGACAGTTCGACCTCGCTCGAACTGGGACTCAGGCTAAGTGCCTTCGCCATCAAAGTTTGACAGTTCGACCTCGCTCGAACTGGGACTCAGGCTAAGTGCCTTCGCCATCAAAGTTTGACAGTTCGACCTCGCTCGAACTGGGACTCAGGCTAAGTGCCTTCGCCATCAAAGTTTGACAGTTCGACCTCGCTCGAACTGGGACTCAGGCTAAGTGCCTTCGCCATCAAAGTTTGACAGTTCGACCTCGCTCGAACTGGGACTCAGGCTAAGTGCCTTCGCCATCAAAGTTTGACAGTTCGACCTCGCTCGAACTGGGACTCAGGCTAAGTGCCTTCGCCATCAAAGTTTGACAGTTCGACCTCGCTCGAACTGGGACTCAGGCTAAGTGCCTTCGCCATCAAAGTTTGACAGTTCGACCTCGCTCGAACTGGGACTCAGGCTAAGTGCCTTCGCCATCAAAGTTTGACAGTTCGACCTCGCTCGAACTGGGACTCAGGCTAAGTGCCTTCGCCATCAAAGTTTGACAGTTCGACCTCGCTCGAACTGGGACTCAGGCTAAGTGCCTTCGCCATCAAAGTTTGACAGTTCGACCTCGCTCGAACTGGGACTCAGGCTAAGTGCCTTCGCCATCAAAGTTTGACAGTTCGACCTCGCTCGAACTGGGACTCAGGCTAAGTGCCTTCGCCATCAAAGTTTGACAGTTCGACCTCGCTCGAACTGGGACTCAGGCTAAGTGCCTTCGCCATCAAAGTTTGACAGTTCGACCTCGCTCGAACTGGGACTCAGGCTAAGTGCCTTCGCCATCAAAGTTTGACAGTTCGACCTCGCTCGAACTGGGACTCAGGCTAAGTGCCTTCGCCATCAAAGTTTGACAGTTCGACCTCGCTCGAACTGGGACTCAGGCTAAGTGCCTTCGCCATCAAAGTTTGACAGTTCGACCTCGCTCGAACTGGGACTCAGGCTAAGTGCCTTCGCCATCAAAGTTTGACAGTTCGACCTCGCTCGAACTGGGACTCAGGCTAAGTGCCTTCGCCATCAAAGTTTGACAGTTCGACCTCGCTCGAACTGGGACTCAGGCTAAGTGCCTTCGCCATCAAAGTTTGACAGTTCGACCTCGCTCGAACTGGGACTCAGGCTAAGTGCCTTCGCCATCAAAGTTTGACAGTTCGACCTCGCTCGAACTGGGACTCAGGCTAAGTGCCTTCGCCATCAAAGTTTGACAGTTCGACCTTACTCGAACTAGGACTCAGGCTAAGTGCCTTCGCCATCAAAGTTTGACAGTTCGACCTCGCTCGAACTGGCACTCAGGCTAAGTGCCTTCGTCATCAAAATTTGATAGTTGGACCTCGCTCGAACTGGGACTCAGGCTAAGTGCCTTCGCCATCAAAATTTGACAGTTCTGACCCGCTTGAACTAGGACTCAGGCCAAGTGCCTTCGCCATCAAAGTTTGACAGTTCGAGCTCGCTCGAACTGGGACTCAGGCTAAGTGCCTTCGCCATCGAAATTTGACAGTTCAACCTCGCTCGAACTGGGACTCAGGCTAAGTGCCTTCGACATCAAAATTTGACAATTCGACCCCACTCGAACTGGGACTCAGGCTAAGTGCCTTCG
>NW_017679001.1:13382-13775 GCF_001879085.1 Nicotiana attenuata
ACATCAAAATTTGACAATTCGACCCTGCTCGAACTGGGACTCAAGCTAAGTGCCTTCGCCATCAAAGTTTGACAGTACGACCTCGCTCGAACTGGACTCAGGCTAAGTGCCTTCGCCATCAAAATTTTACATTTCGACCCCACTCAAACTGGGACTCAGGCTAAGTGCCTTCGCTATCAAAATTTGACAGTTCGACCCTGCTCGAACTGGGACTCAGGCTAAGTGCCTTCGCCATCAAAGTTTGACAGTTCGACCTCGCTCGAACTGGGACTCTTAAATTCTCATTTTTGTAGTTAGTGAAATCATTTCTTTATACATTAAATAATAAATAATAAATTTTACTGATTAAATATTGATGTCTTTAACAAACCTAATATCAAATATGTACACGAC
>NW_017679001.1:18108-18801 GCF_001879085.1 Nicotiana attenuata
GTTGATTGGTAAAGAGAATTCTCATTTCGGAAGCTTTGAGTTGAAAGATTAACTAGATTGGATTTTTGAGTAAATGACCTCAGAATCGGGATGCGAAGGTTCCTGCAGGTTTGTATGATGATTTCGGACTTGAGCGTATGTCCGGATCGGGTTTTGGAAGACCCGGGAACGTTTCAGCACCTATTGTGAAAGTTAGCATTTTTTGGAAGAATTTCATAAGGTTGAGATGAAGTGCATTTCAGTGTTATTAATGTCCGTTTGGGATTTCGAGTCTGGGAATAACTCCGTATGGTGATTTTGGTGTTGGGAGCGCGGTCGGAAGTGAATTCGGAGGTTCGTGGGTCATTTTGGAATCATTTGGCTGAAGATAGAAAATTGAAGGTTTTTGAGAAGTTCGACCGGGAGTGGACTTTTTGATATCGGGGTCGGATTCCGATTCCAAAAGTTAGAGTAGGTCCGTAATGTCAAATATGACTTATGTGCAAAATTTGAGGTCAATCGTGTGCCTTCGCCATAAAAGTTCGA
The DNA here is from genome assembly GCF_001879085.1 of Nicotiana attenuata. NCBI lineage: Eukaryota > Viridiplantae > Streptophyta > Magnoliopsida > Solanales > Solanaceae > Nicotiana > Nicotiana attenuata. The sequence goes on from NW_017679001.1 coordinate 18,634, forward strand.
CAGTTCGACCTCGCTCGAAGTGGGATTCAGGCTAAGTGCCTTCGCCATCAAAATTTGACGGTTCGACCCCGCTCGAACTGGGACTCAGGATAAGGTTCTTCGCCATCAAAGTTTGATAGTTCGACCTCGCACGAACTGGGACACAGGCTAAGTACCTTCGACATCAAA
>NW_017679002.1:0-18799 GCF_001879085.1 Nicotiana attenuata
AACAAATCATCTATGCGAGCAGGGGATACTTGTTCTTGATTGTTACCTTGTTCAATTGCCTATAGTCGATGCACATTCTCATTGTGCCATCCTTCTTCTTCACAAACAGAACTGGTGCACCCCAAGGTGACACACTAGGCCGAATGAACCCCTTATCCAGGAGTTCCTGAAGTTGCTCCTTCAATTCTTTCAACTCCGCTGGAGCCATACGGTATGGCGGAATAGAAATGGGCTGAGTGCCCGCACCAAGTCAATACCAAAATCAATATCCTTGTCCGGCGGCATGCCCGGCTGGTCTGCAAGAAACACATCGAGAAAATCCCTCACAACTAGGACAAAATCAATGCTAGGAGTCTCAGCTTCAACATCCCTCACAAACGCCAAGTATGAAAGACAACCCTTCCCAACCATTCGCTGGGCCTTTAGGAATGAAATCACCCTGCTAGGAACATAGTCAGTCACACCATGCCACTCGATCCGCGGTACACCCGGCATAGCCAAAGTGACTATCTTGGCATGACAGTCTAGAATAGCATGACACGGAGATAACCAATCCATGCCCAAAATAACGTCGAAGTGCACCATGCTCAATAGCAGTAAATAAACTCGGGTCTCCAGACCCCCAATAATCACCAAACGTGACCGGTACACATGGTCTACAACAATAGTATAGCCCACCGGGGTAGATACATGAACAGGTAAAGCAAGACACCCTCGGGACGTACCCAAATGATGAGCAAAATATGAAGACACATATGAATAGGTAGAACCGGGATCAAATAATACTGAGGCGTCTCTGTGACAGACTGAAACAATACCTGTAATGACAGCGTCTGAAGCAATGGCATCTGTCCTGCCCGGCATAGCGTAGAAACGAGCCTGGCCACCGCCTGATCGATCTCCACCTCTGGGACGACCCCTGGCTGCCTGATCTCCACCATTAGCTGGCTGGGCGGGTGATGAAGCAACTGGAGCAGAAGTCGAGGGCTGACCCCTCTGCTGATGTTGTCTGCCACGAAGGCGAGGGCACTGCCTCCTCAAGTGACCAAACTCTCCGCACTCATAAAAGCTGCCCGGTACTGGAGATAGGGACTGATGGGAACCCCTCGCACCGGAGTGACTAGCAGATGCACTCGGTGCAGAAGAACCCTGAACTGATGGGGCATGAGATGAACTCTGAGCTGGGAGGGCGCTGAGTGAAAACTGACCCTGCTGAGGCCCATGATGACCACGGCCTGAAGATCCCCCACGATACTCTGGGTGGCCCGACTGAGCAGGTCTAAAAGAACAACCTCTACCCTGCTGGAACTGGCCCCTCGAAGGAGCACCACTGTAACTGCCCGATCTACGAGGCCTCTTAGCCTCCCTCTCCTCTCGCTCTCTACGGCGAACTGACTCGATCTCACAAGCGATATCCACCACCTCCTCAAACGTAGCACCCAGTACTCTCTCTCTAGTAATCAAATTACGGAGATGGTAGTTAAGGCCATCCACAAATCTCCTAATCCTCTCACGATCTGACGGAACCATCCAAGTAGCATGACGAGCCAACTGTGAAAACCTCATCTCGTACTGAGTCACTGTCATATCCCTATGTGTCAACCACTCAAACTGCCTACGCAGCTCCTCCCTGCGGGACTGAGGTACATACTTCTCCAGAAAGAGAGCGGAGAACTGCTGCCAAGTCAGAGGTGCTGCACCGGCAGGCCTACGCCTCTCAAAGTTTTCCCACCAAGTAAGAGCAGCCCCCGTGAACTGAAAAGTAGTAAATGCCACACCACTCGACTCAAGGATCCCTTCCGTATGGAGCATACGCTGACATCTGTCAAGAAAACCCTGGGCATCCTCGCCCTCAGCACCACCGAATGTCGGAGGCTGGAGCCTACCAAACCTCTCAAGATGACGCTGCTCATCGTATTGCATAGCTGGAACCACGAAGCCCTGAGCTGGTAAACCTGCTGAGCTGGAGGTGCCTCTGGTGTCTGTAGTCCCTGCACTCCCTGCACAGGTGTGCGAGCAACGGGGGTCTGATTGCTTCTGCCGGCCTGTGAAGTAGCTGTTGTTGCTGTGGTGGCTGAGACTGCCTGAGCCAGGCCAGTGCAGACCGTTAATATCTGTGCCAAGGTCTCCTGAAGACCCGAAATCACGATAGGCACAGCTGGTGCCTGAGCAGGTGCTGCTGGAGTATCCACAGCTGGAGCCTGATCCTGAACTGGGCAACTAACGGATCAGCAGGTGCTGCCCCGGCTGCTCTACCTCTGCCACGACCACGACCGCGTCCACGGCCTCTGGTGGCCTCAGTAGGTGGCACTGGTGGTCGTTCGTCATGTCCGGTAGCTCGTGTCCTCACCATCTGTGAGAGAATAGAATAATAGAGGTTTAGTTCTCAGTTCAACAAAGCAGCACGACAAGAGTTTCAAGAATATGAAGTTTTCCTAAAGGTTCATCAGCCTCCCGAGGATAAGTACAGACGTCTCCGTACCGATCCACGAGACTCTACCAACCGGCTCATGGCTTGCGAGACCAAGTAACCTAGGCTCTGATACCAACTTGTCACGACCCCAACCTTGGTCGTGATGGCGCCCAACACACTACTAGGCAAACCCGACCAATTTAATAACTTTAACCCTTTTTATGCAGTTCATGATTCAATTAACACAAATAATTACTAAGTCATAATACTGAAACTCTGAAATATAGTTAAAACATGCGGAAAACCCAAGTAGAAATACTACTACTACACTGCCCGAAGAATTCGGTGTCACAAGTCTGAGCCTCTAATACATGAGTATCAACCTACTACATATCGTTCTCTAGAAATGCGGAAATAAAATAAATAGGATAGAAGGAAGATCGGGACTGCGAATGTCAAATGCAGCTACCTTGAAAGTCCCAAAAGTGATGCTAGGCAGAGAAGTCCTCACTCAGCCTCAGTAGTACATGGATCTGCACGCAAGGTGGAGGGAGTAATGTGAGTACTCCGACCCAGTGAGTAATAAATATAAATCAAGACTGAGAATAAGAAATCCTGAATAGGCACAAAGTAATTCTATAAATACAGCAACTTGAACCCGGTAGAATAAAATCAGTAAAACAGTGAAAAACAACTATAGAAATATCACAGCAGATAAAGGAACAAATGACAATTAAGAATATGCAATGCAACACATAGACCGGTACTCTCTAGTACCCGCTGCGGCGTGCAGCCCGCTCCATTTATTTATCGTCAACGGCGCTCACTGGGGTGTGCAGACTCCGGGAGGGGCCCCTTACGGCCCAAGCGCAATAATAAGCCATCTCGTGGCATCAACTAGGCTCTCGGCCTCATATAGATATCAATATCATACCGTTGCGGCGCACAACCCGATCCCATACTCAATCCAAAATCACATAAGCCTCTCGGGCACATTAATATAGAAATATTCAGCCCAGACTTCATTTAAAAATATTAATTAAGTCTCTAGTTTGAGAAAAGTGGCTGAGTTTGCAAAAAAGTATTAAATTCTAGGACTGAGTTCAATGATATGTAGAAATGGTAACAAACCAGTAACAACAATCCCTGAAGGATTTAATCAATTGGCACGAAGCCCAAATATAGTAATTAGCTCAATTAAAATAATAATAAGTGAATTTCAGTCAAATATGCAGTATATTCATCTACCGGGACGGACCAAGTCACAATTCCCAATGGTGCTCTACCCCACGCTCGCTACCCGGCGTGCAAGTCACCTCAATATAGCACTACGATGTGCAAACACGGGGTTTCAAACCCTCAGAACAGCATTTACATCTATTACTCACCTCAAGCCGGCCAAAATCCTAGCTCGCTATGCCCTTGCCTTTCGAATTGACCTCCTCGTGCACCAAATCTGATCAAAACCACAACGAATACGTCATAATATGCCAATGGGACAATTCCTGATTGAAAATAATCGAAAAATAGCGGAAATCTCGAAATTAGCGAAACCCGAGCTCCGGGCCCACTTATCGAAAATCAGAAAATTTACCATCAACAGATTTCTCATCTCACCACGAGTCTATACATATAAAGAACACCAAAATCGGAGTCCAAATGACCCCTCAAGTCCCTATTTTAGCTCTCTTAAGTTTCAAGCCCTAATCACCATTTTTGTCTATTAATTCCTTGAGTTTTCCGCTCTAATCTATGTATTTACACCATAAAATCGTGTTTTAGACTCAGAAATCCTTACCTCAAAGAAGTCCCTTGATTTCTCTCTTCCAACTCGCCCAAATTCTCCAAGTCCGAAGTGAAAATTATGAAACCCTTCGAAATTTCGCAAAGGAGAAATAAAACATCACTGACCAGTTATTTCCGCATCTGCGGCTCCTTAGCCGCATCTGCGACTTCTGCTTTTGCGGTTAAGTGCCGCTTCTACGGAATAAACCGCTTCTGCGGTGACAAGACTGCTTCTGCGGCTCCCGCTTCTGCGGATCAAGCTTCGCATTTGCGGATTCCATTAAGACCTCCAATCTCTGCATCTGCGGTCGTTTTGTCGCATCTGCGACTCCGCAGATGCGGTCAGCCTATCCGCTTTTGCGATCCCTGCTGCTTCTGCGGTTAACATCTCGCTTCTGCGGTACCGCTTCTGCGGCCCTATTTCCGCAGAAGCGAAAATACCAGAAACAGCTGCAATCTTCTTAAGTTCTCAAACCAAAACTCCCCGTCAACCATCCGAAATCACCCCGAGGCCCCCGGGACCTCAACCAAAAGCACCAACACCTCCTATAACATCATTCAAACTTTTTCCAATCATAAAAACACCTCAAACCACACTAATACCATCATTTCTCATCGAATTCAAGCCTAAGTTCTTTAAGAACTTCGGAAATACGCATTCGATCAAAAACCTAACCAAATCACCTCCGAATGACCTGAAATTTTACACACACATCCCAAATCACATAACGAAGCTACAGCAACTCTCGAAATTCTATTCCGACCCTCGGATCAAAATCTCACCTATCAACTGGAATTCGCCAAAATACTAACTTCGCCAATTCAAGCCTAATTCTACACAGGACCTCCAAAATTACTTCTGATCACACTCCTAAGTCAAAAATTATCCCCCAAAGCTAACCGAATCATCGGAATGCATATCCGAACCCTCTAACACATAGGTCAACGTCCGATTGACTTTTCCAAAACAAGCCTTCCTTAAAGAGACTAAGTGTCTCATTTCCTTCTAAAACCAATCCAAATCAACTCGTTCACACCCAAGATTGATAATGAAGCATAAAGAAATAGAAAATGGGGGAAACGGGGTAGTAACCACGTGACGACGGGTTGGGTCGTCACAAGATTAGCTATTTTGAATAATATGAATCCTCTTATAAGTTAGCTTAATGTTCAATTTATCAGGGCACACTGTTTGTTAATCATGTACCTGTTTTGAACCTTGCACTCTTAGGTACTACAAGCATGTAATTAGTTAATTTATCCTAATTTGTTGCTTAACTCATGTGCCCTGTCTGTTAATATCTCATGTAATGATCTGACTATTTTTCCTAATTGCTTCTGTGATTAAACAAGGTTGTCCTAGATGCTAGCATTAAATACCTAGCTTAACTAGACTGTTAACCAGACTACAACTCATTTGAACTGTGTGTTTGAGCATGAACCTTGCTTGTTTTCTGGGTGCAAATTCTGTCTGCGAGTTATATGTCTTAAGCTTTGCTTTCTTCTGAAATCAAAATTGTTTAAATCTGTCTCTCTTTATATGATGTTGCTCTTGTAAAAACTTCCATTCTTAGTCCCTTAGGTTATATCCTCAACCACCCCAGTGTGAGCACTGCTCAGGGTCCATGTGAGACTCCTGTGAACTCTGACACACTGGGAACTGGTTCCTAATCTCTTTTAAAACATTTCTGAATGTGTGGTTCTGGTGTAAGCATTGCCCTGGGTCCCTAAGGCCCTTGGGAACTTTGACACATTGGAAACATGGTTCTACATGTGTTATGGGTAAGACATTCGTACTTGGCTATGTTGTACCTATGAGATGAGCCTCAAAGTTGATTGCTGCGATGGCCTGGTTCCCAGGTTCAGTTGGGCTTAATGGAGGCTCCTTATAGTTTATCTTACTACTATTATGTAATTTATTCATTTACTATGGCCTGTAATAAGTTTGTAACAAACAGATTCTGGGGTATATAGTAAAATTGGGAAGAGTCTTTATTCTCTTTGGGCAATCCGGGTAGAAATCCTGCCAATAGGGTTTCATTTGCTCTGTTAATCCTGTTTCACCTCATCTCTGTTGAAATTGTGTGAGTGATGTCCTACGCTTGCATATTAGAAATCCTACTTATAGGAAATTAAATTGCATTAGAAATCATGCCTATAGGTTGTATTAACTTGTTCAACAAACATATGTTAGCAATCATGCCTATAGGACCTCAATGTTGATCTAACTGTTTTTCCTTTCTGGCAATGTGCAAAATTTCTGCCCTTGTGCTGCTCAATAGATATCATGCCTATAGGATTTAAATCGATTCAGTAATAGATATCATGCCTATAGGATTTAAATCAATCCAGTAATAGATATCATGCCTATAGGGTTAAAATCAGTTTCAAATCCTAGAGATCATGCCTATAGGAATTAAGTCAGGTCAGTAATTAGAAAGCATGCCTATAAGATTAAAGGAAAATACAAGGCTATGAAACATGTCTATGAAGCTGAAATTAGTGCGCATCTAGAAATTATGCCTATAGGGTTAAAACTAGTTCGACATTAGACATCATGCCTATAGGATTCTACTAATTGATTCTGAATACAATCGCCACTGTTAATCACATAGACAATATGCCTATAGGACTTAATAACAATTCTGGATCTGTAACTGTGATTCATTACGGTTTGAAATGCCTAGACGATATTCATTAAAACCAGCAGGCAAACAGTAGGTCCTAACACTCGCCTTAATGAAATTGTTTCTGTACATCTGTCTTCTCACATAGATATCCTGTCTATAGGATTCTGCAGATTAATAAAGACTGCTAATTAATTGCGTGCATTTGCTGTTTATGTGCGGAGGTTAACATGAGCCCATATTTGCTTTATACTTGCAAGTCCTAACATGTTTTGTTTGTCGCCTAGTCTTTTGCATTTTGAGCAACCTAGGCTTAGTCTAGAATTATCCAAAATAGAGGTCTTAATACCTCCAGGGCCATAGGTAAGGGACGGATAATGCACGCATAAGAACGAACTAGAATCAATTAGAGCGCTTTAGGTAACAACTTAAAGATAGTAATCGGGTAACAGGAGATGATAGTTTGTGCCCGCTGAATAATATGAGTAACATCCCGACTCGATGGAGTTACGAAGTATTATTTATGTTGCACGGGGTGATCCTTTAGGCTAAAAAATATAGGACCCCCCATCCCTATTAAATAATCCTCTCGCTTCTTTATTAGACTAATTCATAAATTAAGTTCAGCCGGTACCCACAGTTGTGGACTTCGAGGGGTTCCTAACACCTTTCCCTCAAGGTAATTTCGAGCCCTTACCCGATATCTGGTAACGCAAACTGGTATAACATGAGTTATCTACTCTAGGTGCCCTAACCCACCTTAATCTGTTAGGTGGCGACTCTAACCAATTCCTTTTTCCTACTCTCTCAAAGGAGTCATCAAAATGTCAAAACCCAATTTCGCGAGAAAAAGGGGGCGCGACAATAGTCCGGTAGATGACGAATAAACTAGTCTAGAAGTACCGGCCTATTAGTCAGGTATGAGATGATAGTACCGGTACACGAGCCGGAAAAGTACAGACTTACGAGTGTGTTAGCTAGCACATGCATATGAAATGATACGAGTAGTTAGCATTTTAATTTTATGTGTTTGTGCGACTGATGTATGACAGACTAGATATAGTATGAGTTGTGAGATGTTATTATAGAAATTTCAAAAAGACAAAGGTACAGAGCAATTCTACGGGCCTCGTTTGGTAAGATAATGGTATATGACCTTCTAGACTTATTGTAAGATGTGAGATCTGATCTCAAGGTGATCTTGACCCTTGTTTTATCCAGTTATCTTCATTCAACATTCTTTTATTTGATTATTGTACTTATTTATTTTTATTTCGTTGCCTTACATACTCGATATATTTTTTCGTACTGACATTCCATTGGCCAAGGATGCAGCATTTCATCCTGCAGGTTCAAGTAGACGGTTTGACGGACCCCAAAGTAAATAACTTCAGTTTCAGTTGTTGATCAGTAGACTCCATATCATCCAAAGTGCAGCCAAACTTAGAGGTCCTTATATTTTAATTTTTATTATATATAAAATTATGGGTAGGTGGAGGCCCTATTTCGACTATATTATGTAAGTCATACACTCTTAGAGGCTTTTATAGGCGTATTTGTACTTGTTTTCAGTTACCGTATTCTAGACAAATGTTTGTATTGGTAATTTTACTAGTTTTATGGAAAACTAGTAAACTGGTTTTATGGTAAGTTTACTAGTTTTATGTACGGAATTATGTGCCTGTCCACCTCACCTAGGTTGGGGTGTGACACTGTAGGTCGGAGATGTGAACAATAGATTATTGGTTTGGTTGTCTCTTGCACGATCTTCTACTATTTCACCTTCGGATGGTCTTGTTCTTGTAAAGGGAAGCAAAAGGGACGAGGGGTGTTCTTTTAGATAAAGACAACACTAAAAACCTTTTTAGTTGGACATTGTTCGACCATGGTTGGAAACTCTTTGAGGTTCTAAAATTTTATTGATAGTAAGTATAGTCATCACTCTAGCCGAATAGGCTTAATTACTCTCATCTAAATATGTTAGTAAAAATATAAGATATTTAATTCGTAATGTATGCATAAGGAAGGAGATGAAACTGTCACGATTCTTGAAGTAGAATTGATTAAGGTGGACTGCATTCTAGTTAAATTTCATGGGCTTCCCATCCATCTGTTCTGGCTTATAAGATCCTTTTTCAATTATTTCTGCAACCCGTTATGGTCATTTCTAGTTGGGTCCGAGCTTTCCTACATTTGACTCGTGCATTGTTGAGAACACACTCCAGAGTACGTAGTCCCTAATCTTGAAGTGTTATAGGTTGACATTTTTGTTGTAGTACTTCTTGATCTTCTACTTTTGAGCGGTCATCCGGACTAGGGCCAATTCTCGTCGTCCTTCAAGTAAGTCCAGTTCCGTTGCCAGCATTTTGTTATTGGTTTCTTTCACAGCATGAACAAACCTTAGGCTAGGTTCCCTTATTTCAGCCTTGAAAAGTGCTTCAGATCCATATACTAGGGACAAAGGGGTTTCGCGTTGCTAGATTTCGTTATCATTCTGTAAGCCCAAAGTTCTCCAATTAGTTCATCTGGCCAATTTCCCTTGGCTTCCTCCAGCCACTTCTTTAACAAGTTCAGTAAAATCTTATTGGATGACTCTGTTCGCCCATTTTCCCCTAGTGATATGGTGTGGAGGTAATTCTCTTGGTTCTCCATTCTTTGAAGAATTATATTATTTTATCCCCGGCAAACTATGCCCCATTGTTGCATTTCATCTCTTTTGGTACACCAAACATAAATGATATTTTTTTCAGATGAAGTTTAAGACTTCCTTTTCTCTAACATGGGACTACCTATTTGGAGAAGTAATAATTTAGAACTAGAAGGAACTTTACTTTTCTCGGGCATGTGGTAATGATCCCACTATATCCATTTCCCATTTCATGAAAGGCTATGAAGCAAGTACTGGGTGTAGGGGCTTGGCCTGTTGATGCATTCATTAGGTGAACCGCTGCATTTCTCGCATTTTTTACAAAATCTGTTGCATCCTGTTTCATTTTGGGCCAAAGTTATCCAGATCTCAATAATTTGTGGGCCAAGGACCTATTCCTAGAATGGTTTCCACAATAGCCCTCATGAACTTCTTGCATAACATAATTGGCATCCCTTAGGCCTAAACATTTAGCTAATGGACCATTGTAGGTTATCTGGTATAAGTTTTTTGGCACGAGGTAGTATATGGCGGCTTAGTTCCTGAGCTTCCAAGGTTTTTGTTTATCTTCCGGTAATGTCCCTTTCTGCAGGCAGCAGATGATTTCACTATGCCAATCCCAAACTAGATGAGCTATGTTCACCTCATCCGGATGTTAGTCGATGATAGGGGTGGCAATTTGAGCCCAAACCCATCTAACCCGTCCAACCCGCCTAGAGATTAATGGGTTGGGTTACAAATATTTTAGCTCATGGGTCAATTTGGGTTGAGCCCAAATTAACCCATTATATTTTATAGCCCATTCTGACCCATTAAGCAGCCCAAATACCCACAAAACTCACCCAAAACAAAAATTTATTTAGTTGCCCCAATTTTACTTTTTTTTGTATTTTCAATTTTATGTTCTTTTATTTTTCTGCACCATCCACCCCCTGCCCCCCTCCCCACCCCCCGCAAAACCCCCCTCCCCTTCAAAGTTTTTTTTTTTTGTATTTTCAATTTTCTNTCACAAAATCATTGTCTACCACTTTAGTATAAACACATTTATCCACCTCAACTGAAGAAAAACCGTATCTCAGTAAGACTTGTTCAAATTTCTCATACCACTACTTAGGAGCTTGTTTAAGGCCATAAAGAGATTTAATTAATTTACAAACTTTATTTTCTTGTCCAGGATTGACACAACCTTCAGGTTGAACCATATAAATTTCTTCTTCTAAATCACCATTTAGAAAAGTAGTTTTGACATTCATTTGGTGGATAAAGAGCTTATGAATTGAAGCTAAGGAAATTAAAACTCGAATAGAAGAAATTCTAGTCACTGGTGCAAATGTATCAAAATAATCTATATTTTATTTTTGAGAAAATCCTTTTGCTACTAATCGAGCTTTATATTTATCTAAAGATTCATCAGGATTAAATTTCTTTTTGAAAATCCATTTACAACCAATAGGTTTTGCACCATGAGGTAAGTCAGTTAAAATCCATGTATTATTTTTCGTAATGGAATCAATTTCAACTTTTATTGCCTCTTTCCAATATTTAGCATCTGAAGAAGATATAGCTTCAAAATAATTTGATGGTTCATTATCGACAAGAAATGTTTGAAAGTCATTTCCATATGAAAAATATACTTTCCTAGGCCTTTTACTCCTTCTTAATTCCCCGTTATTCAACAGGTGTATGAGAAATTTTATCAGATAGTGGAAAAATATGTTCAAAGAATTCTGCGTTCTTTGTCTCAATTATAGTATTGCAATCAAGCACATCACTTTTTAAAACAAGAAATCTATATGCAACACTATGTTCAGCATATCCAATTAGCATGCAATCAGCAGTTTTAGAACCTATTTTTCTCTTTTTAGGTTCAGGCAAAAGAACTTTAGCAAGGCACCCCCACACTTTTAAATATTTTAAATTAGGTTTATAACTCTTCCAAAATTCATAAGGAGTTTTGTCTGTTCTTATATGTGGTATTCTATTTTGTAAGTGACATGCAGATAGTATAGCTTCACCCCACAAATTATCAGGAGCATTAGAACTAACTAACATAGAGTTGATCATCTCTTTCAATGTTCTATTTTTTCTTTCAGCTACTCCATTTGATTTAGGTGAATAAGGCAGAGTTACTTCATGAATTATTCCTTCTTTTTCACAAAAATTATTCAAAGACAAATATTCTCCACCTCTATCAGATCTGGTTCTCTTGATTTTTCTACTAGGTTGATTTTCAACCTTAGTTTTATAAGAAACAAAAGCATTAAAAGCATCATCTTTATTTCTAAGCAAATACAACTTAGCATATCTAGAAAAATCATCAATAAAAGTCACATAATATCTTTTACCACCTCTAGTCATAGTCTGCTTTAAATCGCCTAAATCAGTGTGAATCAAGGATAACAATCAGTTTCTCTATTTATAGAAAAACAGGTATTTCTAGTACATTTAGCTTCAGCACATATTTCACACTTGTTAATATTATTTGAGTCCAAACTAGATATTAATCCTAGCGACTGCATTTTCTTTATATACGCGACATTAACATGTCCTAGTCTAGCATGCCACAAAGAAATTGACTCAACCATATAAGCAGAAGAAGATGCATTTTCATTGCTAGTATCAGAAATATTAAGCACAAATAAACCATAGTTACAATATCCATTGTCCACAAAAATATCATTTTTGGTCAATACGACCTCATTATTTTCAAATGAAACCTTCACTCCAACTTTTCCTAATAACCCCACAGAAACCAAATTGGTTTGGATATTAGGAACATGCAATACACCACTCAATTCTAGAGTTTTACCAGATGTGAGTTTGAGAAGAATTTTTCCTTTCCCAAGAACACGAGCTGTTCTTGAGTCACCAAGATAAATAAATTCTTCTCTTTCCTCAATTTGGGTGTTAGACAAAAATTTATTTTTGTCTCCACAAATGTGCCTAGTAGCACCAGAGTCTATCATCCTATTTCTCACATTGGCCACATTATTTATTTGGGAAACGACCGCAATAATTATATTATCCACTTTAGTCAAATTTAATTTTGACTTAGCGAGATTATCATTTATCTCAACTCTTCTATTGCATTGAGGTGCACTTTTCTTGAAGGTTTTAATATTAGCATTGGATATGTAACCATGTCTATCTACATACCTGTATTTTGACATTAGTGTCTGCCAAAGTTATGGATGCAATAACGTATTTGCAACACCATGGATATCTGGCAGGACAGCTGGAACAGTAGCAGTAGAAACAACACCAAAATTGGTAGCACCATCAAAAATTTCCGTAGTAGTATTACTTGCAATAGTTTCTTAGATTGTAGGGAAATGACACCGAAAAGTAACAATAATAATAATATTGCAATAATATTATTTGTAAGCATACACACGAATTGGCTTGAGTCGTGCTAGGCACTGTCCTAAGAAACTATTTCAGCAATGTGAAATGTTTCCCCAGGATTAAACAAGCCGATCTCTATTTATTTAGAGGATACAGGAATCAGCAAAATCAAATGTTACAAACCCAGCTATTTAAAAGAGGGAACAAAGCAAAGTAGACTATAAATGTTTTAAGGAGGAAGAAAAGGAACGAAAGAGGCAAAGTGAAAATTGTATTGATGCATGATGGCTATTTGAAGGCCTATTTATAGGCTAATTGAGAGGCTTAGGGCATGCCAAGTGTATGACACTTGTTTTGAAATTCCTATGCAAATTGCCACATGTTTTGAACTTCCCATGCAAGTTGACACATGGTTAAACATTTGTCCATTTTTGAAAAATATCACAACATAAATAACAATATATCACAACTATACTTAGGTCTTTAATGACACTGAAGCTTCCATTTCGACCAATCTTGACACTTAAAGAATGTGTGTGGTCACTAAGTATAATGAAGGGCAAGGATTATTAAATTTGAAAGATTGATCGAGTGGAAGCCTCAGTGCCATTAAAGAAATCAATACCGTTGTGATAATTTTGCCATTTGATAAATAAGTTTGTAGAATGACGTGGCATGTTGGATTTTGTGGCCTGACAACTCTGCAGGAAATTTGGGTGCTGAAACTAATTTTTCGGCCTTTGAAAGTATGGGAAACTGTAGGGGCTTTCGTCTATGCTGTTATGGGTTGAAGTGTATGACAAAGTGACAATAGTTGGCGACTATAAATAAAATCGTTGTAATGTTATGTTCTTTAATTTTGCAACTACCCTCATTCTAATAAGAGAATCTAGAGGTCCCTACATAAAATAAGGTGGCCAAACTGATGGGACAACGCTTTGAATTAAGAGTACTGAACAGCCATGTGAGTTCTGAATACAAATAAATTCAAGCGTCTATTCCCTGGGGACACTTCTCTCTTAAATAGGCTCTCACCTCTCTCTAAAAATAGAAGAACTACTCTACCATGGAACTCCCCCGATCAACCCACCACTCCCACCGGAACCCCCGAATAAACAAGTCCAAATGGAGGTGGAATCACCTCAACACTCCTATAAGGAAATGCTCTTAGACAAACAAGAGTGCAACCAAGCTAACTATTACAACATGGAACACCAATCAACCCCAGAGGGGGACAAAGGAAAACACATTGAAGGATTCATTCCCCTATCACCAGAGGAGAAGGAACGTTTATACAGGCCATGGAAATTCTCAGTAATCATCAAGGTTTACAAAAGAAAGATGCCTCATCACATGCTACGCTCTAAACTAATTGATCTATGAAAGCCATCCGAACAGTTAATCTTGATTGACCTAGGATGGGATTTCTTCATAGTGAAATTTAGCTTAGAGGAAAGCATGGTGAAAGCACTACACTTAGGCCCATGGTTTGTCTCTGGGCACTTTCTCTCTGTTCGAAAATGGGAACCGAAATTTGTCCATCAGGAAGCCACTTTTACTTCTACTGCCATTTGGATAAGACTATCCCAACTACCAACGGAGTTCTATGACAAAGTCATCCTGGAGAAAGTTGGGAAGAAACTAGGCAAATTACTGAAGATTGATCAATGTACATCTTCTACACTAAGGGGTAGATAATCACGCATATGTATCCAAGTCCCACTTGAATCACCAGTGGAAACATCAGTAATTATTGGCGATCACAAGCAGTCAGTGGTCTATGAAGGTAATGGAACATTATGCCCCAGTTGTGGTAAGATAGGTCACATGGCCTCAAATTGTAACCACAATCCACGTCCAGCCACAACAGCCAATGGATCACAAGAATCCCACCAAACAGACCTCACACCAGAAGAGAGTGAATGGAAGACTGTCACATTCCCACGGAGACGTAAACAGGGACAACAAAAAGCAACCATCAACGTTGAAGGTAATATGCTGAAACCACAACGTACTACAAATGCGGAGGAAGTACAGGTAAACATGTTTGACGCCATCTCAGGTAAATTCCTCCAAACAAAATCCTTTAATTACAATGTTAACAAACAAGTACAAAACACTCAAAAAAACTCAAGAAGGCCACAAGACCCAATAATTAAAACCACCGGTGACCCACAAGCGCCCAGTCACGTGCCTAACCCAAGCCCAAGAGAGCAGCCCAACACGGGGTCCAAAAGAAAAGCGGGGTCCAATTCTGACGACCCCACTAACCCAAATCATCAGCCCAACTCTCAAGTGGGATACAGCCCAACCCCCGTTGCTTCAATCATCACTCTGGTCAATTTGCCGAATGGGGCCGCAAATATGCAATCACAGGAATACACAACCATATGCACCTCTGGTAACGTACCTTCCAGCCCAAACGTTAAAGCCTACGCCTCCCCTACCAAAGCTACTGAAACTCCCTCTAATGATGAAAATCCAAGCGATAGGAATGGCAATCGAGTGCCCTATCTGCACTCTTCTCCATCTCCAGTCGAAAAGACCCCAAAGGTCACCTCCATTACACCCCCAATTAATGAGCAGCCAAATCCCCTAATCCCAACACAAGGCATCCTTTCCACTGTCCAAGATGTGACATTAGGAGGGTTTATGATGGGGAATCTGTCAATTAACCCCACTTCAATCTTTCCCCAAAATAGCAAAGCCAAGAAGCACAAAAATGGCAAGAAACACGATCCCCACCACCATAACCACCCACTCACTGCCAGCGGACCACCAACCGGCCTCCTGGTTGGAGGTTGCCTTGCAGGGGCAAGGCCTTTCATACGACTTCACACTGGACAACAAGAAGATCACACTAATAGTGCAAAATCCGGTGCATCTTGCAAGAGTGACAGTGGAATCCCTCAACAAAGCCCTAGCAGCATTTGGCCCTCTCCTATGGCAGTCGATGGCCAACAGCGATAGTCCAGCACCGATTACAGACCCACAAGCCCTCAACAACCACATCCTCCAAAATTTCCAATCGCTCCCCTTCTTCCCAGATCTGATGAGGGAAGACCCGGCGGTGGAGCCAGTCTTCACTCAGATCAACCTGCCATCAAAACCCACAGCTTCCAATCCAAAGAAAAGGAACTCCCCTCCTCCACTATAGAACATCCATCAAGGAATCTCTACAGCACTGGAGATTCTCAAGAAGATAGATTCCACAGAAGAGCTGGAACAGACCTACCCAGCACCAAGAACAGAATCGATCCTGCTAGAGTCAGTAAGGTCGATAGAGTTCAGCACAGAAGCGAGCGAAATAATAGTGGTCTTGTGCCCTAAAGCAATGTCCAAGTGTGGAATGAGCCTAGTCTCAGCCCAAACACAAGGACCACTAAAACAACTTTTGAATCTAACCCCTATCCTGAGTCTGAAGAGGAAATCTCCCCCTAATGCCCAGCCTACCAGGCACTTCGACCCCTCATGAGGGAACTCACATATCACCCTCATCCCCAATGATGAATTACATAATATGGAATGTTAGGTGTGGTAACAGTGCTGAATTTAAAAGGCACTGTCTAGAGATGGTTGAAATGCACAAGCCGGCTATGCTAGTCCTGTTGGAAACCAAGATGGTTGACCATCAGGCATTGGCCCAAACCCTAGAGTTTGATATGATCATTCAATCTCTAGCGGTGGGTTCATCTGGGGGAATCGTATTCATGTGGAAGGAGGACCTTGTAGCTGTGGAAGAAGTGGCCACTACCCCCCAAGGCATCTATGCAATGGTGAAGGTAAGACCTTAGCACCCTCCTTGTTTTTTTTTCAGCTATCTATGCCAGTAACATGCTCTCACAAAGAAAACTCCTATGGGAGCAGCTTATCACCATCGCCAGAAACACCAGTGAAAACTGGTTCATTGGTGGAGACTTCAATGAAGTCTTTAAGTCTAGAGACAAGTTTGGGGGCAACCCTATAAACTTAAGCCGTAGTAACCAATTCTGGAAATGCATAAATAAGTGTAACTTAATTGACCTAGGGTACAAAGGTAGCAAGTACACATGGACTAACAAAAGATACTCCAATAGTAATGCCCTAATTCTGGAAAGGATTGATAGGTGCTTTGCCAACGAGGGCTGGATTAAACAGTACCCTGAAGCAAGTGTACATTACCTCCCTAGGACCCACTCAGATCATTGCCCCTTGAAAATTCAAATGGAAGGGCCCCCAAGTAATAAACCAACAAGGCCCTTCAAATTTGAAACAATGTGGGCTAGCCACCCTTCTTTCCCCAGTATCATCAATCAAGCCTTCTCTGGCCAGCCCACCCTCCTCTAATCCACTGATAAATTCAAAAGGCTGGCAAGAAAATGGAACAAGGAGGTCTTTGGTAACATATTCCACCAAAAAAATAGACTCCTGGCCAGAATCAGTGGCATCCAAAAGTCTCCTGGCTACCAATTCAGTAGATTCCTGCAAAACCTTGAATCAGAACTCAACAATGAGCTGAACGTCATCCTCAAAAATAAGGAAGACTTCTGGAAACTGAAATCAAGGATAAACTGGCTCAATGATGGAGATGCCAGCACAAGATTCTTCTACACTTCTACCCTAAATAGAAGGAGGAGAAACAGGATACTTTCCCTCAAAGAAGACAATGGCAACTGGATTAATGATCAAAAAGAGGTCCAGTCCACCATTGTCAACTTCTTTACTAAGCTTTACACTACCTCCCAGTCTCAAGTTCCTTGGGTAACCACTAACCCCTCCACTATGGATCCTACCTTGCATCAAAGCCATAAGGCTTTCATGGATAGGCCACTTCATATGTCTGAAATAAAAAAGGTTGTCTTCTCCAATAAACCATTCAAATCCCGTGGTCCTGATGGCCTCCACCCTTTCTTCTACCAAAAATACTGGGATATTGTGGGAGACTCTGTCTCAGAATTCTGCATGAAATGCTTCAGCACTGCCTCTATGGATAAAACGATGAATCAAACCCTTTTGTGCCTAATCCCAAAATGCCCCCAAGCTTCAATGCTGAAAAACTTCAGGCCCATTGGCCTCTGCAACACAATCTACAAAAGTCACAAAGATCATAGTAAATAGGATAAAACCTATCATGCCTCACATCATAGGTCCAAGCCAATCCAGTTTCCTATCCAATAGAAGGGCCTGTGACAATGCCATTATTGTCCAGGAATACATCAAACATTTTAGGAAAATAAAAGGAAAGAGTAGTAACATGATCCTCAAAATCGACCTGGAGAAGGCTTTTGACAGGCTGTAATGGTCTTTCATTAGAGACACTCTCCAAGCCTTCAACTTCCCCAAGGGCCTATCCAAACTCATCATGTCATGCATCAGTACTTCATCCATCTCCATCCTTGTCAATGGAGGTAAAACTGAACCTTTCACTCCTTCAAGAGGCATCAGGCAGGGGAACCCCATGTCACCATACATATTCATCTTGTGTATGGAAAGGCTCTCCAGATCCATTGACCAGGCAGTCATGCAAAACCAATGGCACCCCATAAGCATAAGCAGGACTGGGCCTAAGATTTCATACCTTTTCTTTGCAGATGACCTCACCCTCTTTGCAAAAGGTAATATTAGGAACTGCAATACAATCTTATCCATATTACAGAACTTCAACAATCAGTCAGGACTAAAAATAAACCTAACCAAATCCAGAGTCCTGTTCTCTTCAAATATAACCCAGGACACCTCCCAACAACTCACCAACCTCCTATCCATCAAGCACACTACCTCCTTTGGGAAATATCTTGGCTTCCCCATCTTCCACAAAAAGCAGACATCCTCAGATTTCCAATTCTTCATTGATAATATGCAATCTAAATTGGCTGGTTGGAAAACTAAATACCTCATCATGGCTGGGAGAACAGTCCTGGCTAAGACAACACTGAGCAGTATCCCAAGCCATGTAATGCAATACATCTCCCTCCCCATCAAAGTAACCAATCAAATTGATAA
>NW_017679003.1:0-12352 GCF_001879085.1 Nicotiana attenuata
AATAAGGGGGCATAAACTTCCTCATACGATGTTCAAATTCGACGATTCTTTTTGCTATGGCTTCCATAATTACGATACGGATCTAATGCTTCAACTAAATAGAAATTGGAGTCTCATCTGCTTAATGCGACCCTTTATGCTTGAAGAAACGAAGTCGAAACATAAAAAACGATGCGCAAACAACCCCGAACCATTCGAGACTCACCCGAGCCCCTCGGGACCACGTCCGAACATACCAATAAGTCCCAAAACATAATGCGGACCTGCTCGAGGCCTCAAATCACATCAAACAACATCAAATCTACGTATCGCACCATGAATCAAACTCATGAACTTTCAAATCTTCCAACTTCTAAAACTCGCGTCGAAACCTATCAAACCAACCCGGAATGACGTCAAATTTTGCAGGCAAGTCCCAAATCACATAACGGAGCTGTTCCTAGTCTCGAAATCCCATTCTGACCCCGATATCGCCAAAGTCAACTCTTGGTCAAACCTCTCAACCTTCCAGATTTTAACTTTTCCAACTTTCGCCGAAATGCTTCAAATTACCCTACGGACCTCCAAATCCAAATCAAAATCCAGACGCACGCTAAGTCCAAAATCACCATACAAGGCTGTTGGAATCATCAAAACCCCATTCCAGAGTCGTTTACACAAAAATCAAATTCCAATCAACTCTTATCACTGAAGCTTCCAAAACTAGAATCTTTCTTCCAAATTGACTCCGAATCATCCGGTAACTGAACTCGACCACGCGTGCAAGTCATAACACAAAATATGAAGCTGTTCAAAGCCATATGCCGCCGAATGGGACTTTAATTCACAAAATGACCGGTGGGGTAGTTACATCATCCCCCTCTTAAACAAACGTTCGTCCTCGAACGTGCCAAGAATCGTCCCGAAGTCACCAAATTACTGAATATATTCATCCAACATACACCCACGGGTGACCCCACGTCACCCCAATCCACATAGACCTGACGACACCATCTCAACTGTAATTTATCCCTTCCACCAATACTAATAAGCCTTAGAGTCAAAAAGTTCACCATCCACTCATCTCCAAAAGACCCGATTCCTACCTTCACATCCGGTATCGACCTCAACCGGCTGCAACAACTTATGACTACACCCACAAGGTACAACCACAAGTCGTAACATATCATGCATATGCCCATAATAACATCTCTGATCACAATAGCTGCCCGAAATCAACGCCAGCACCGACCATTAGCCTCATATCCGTTAAAACCCTATTTCAACCCTCCACAACACTGGAAATGATGCAAGAAACATGAAGACCTCATAACTATTCACCCGAATCAGCAAGTCACATCTAACACCACCGGGTACACAACACGCGAGCTAAAACTGAATGAGCACAGTACAATAAATAACTTAATATGTAAGAAGAAACATATAAGAGAAATCGAACAAGGCCGACAGGCACGATTCTCTATTACTACCATCCTAAAAATCAATTTATAAGGAAAAATCAAAGTATATGAACAAATCACAAGGATCTCATCTTGATATAACTTCCACTGCGGCACGCAGACCAGTTCAAATATATCAAATCACATGAAATCGCGAGGTCTCACCCTCAACTCTGAATCACAGGTAGAATACACATCATACCAACCGAAACCTTCTATTAATTCAATTCCTCCATTAAAATCACAACATTTACTGAACTCTCACCCCGGTAAGGAGAAACACATAAGATAAATATCAAACAAGCCCGACAGGCACGACTCTCTATCAGTACAATCCTAAAAATCAATTTACAAGGAAAAATCAAAGTATATGAAAAAATCACAAGGATCTCATCTTGATATACCTTCCACTGCAGCACGCAGCCCAGTTCAAACATATCAAATCACATGAAATCGAGGGTCTCACCCTCAACTCTGAATCACAAATAGAATACACATCATGCCAACCGAAACCTTCTATTAATTCAATTCCACCATTAAAATAACAAGACTTACTGAACTCTCACCCCGGTAGAGCATCTAAATCACAAATCGTAACCAAATTACTCAGGAATCACATCAAAACCTACCGTAGTGGACAACAAGAATTCACTTCTAGTATCGTAACTCCCAATAATGAATAAAAAAAATGACAAAAACGGGCTACCACTACAGAGTCTCCCAACCAGGGTAAACACACAAGCAGAATACTAAATCACGAAACTCACCCACATGTGAAGCAAGATAGGAGGACTCACCTTGATAAGCAGAACCGAAATAAAATACGAATGATGCTACTCTATAACAAATTGAAAGCATACCTGTACGACATCACCTGGCGCAGCGGCCTTAGACCTACTGTATGAAACACATCAACAGGTTGGGCCTCCCCCTCTTGGGCACCCTCTACTCGTCTGGATACCCCATTGTGACACATCTATCCGTAGTCTTGGATAATCTCTCACCATATGGCTGGTATCTCCACACTCGAAGCAACCTCTTTGCTAACGTGGCTATGGAAACTATGCGATACGGGTTCTCTGAGACCCATGAGCACCTGAAACACCGTGCGAAGCTTGAAGTACAAACTGAACTGGCTGACCCACAAAACCTCTACCATGTCGTACCCTGCCTCCAAAATAAGGACCAGTAGATCTCTCCAATCTGCGAGGCCTCCTAGTCTCTATGTCCTCACTCTCCTAACCTCGCCTGCCCTCTCTCTCCTGGCGCCGCTTGTCTTCTCTCTCCTGGTCCCACATGCCCTCTAATCGGCAAGCGATCCCTACCACCTGCTGAAATGAAACATCCGACTCCAACTCCCGAGCTATACTTAACCGAATATCATGTGTGAGCCCCTCAATGAACCGACAGACTCGCTCTCTAACTATAGCGACCAAAGCAGGTGCATGTCTTGCCAAATCACTGAATCTAATGGCATACTATGACGCTAACATAGTGCCCTGGCGCGGCTGATCAAACTCCGCGCGCCATGCATCTCGAAGGGACTGAGGTACAAACTCTCTTAGGAACATTTCTGAGAACTTACCCCATGTAAGTGAATTTGCATTAGCTGAGCTACCCAACTGATATGCTCTCCACCACTGATAAGCTGCTCCCCTAAGCTAGAACGTAGTAAAAACAACCTCACTCATCTCCACAATACCCATAGTATGGAGAATGTGGTGGCACTCTTATAGAAAACCCTGTACACCCTATGAAGCCAAAACACTGAAATTAGGAGGGTCATACTTCTTGAACCTTGCAAGTCTAAGATGCTCTTCCTTAGATGTCGCTGCCCTAACCACGGACTGAACTAGAATCACAGGCTGTGTCGCCATGACACCTGGAACCTGACCAATGGGAACGTGCTGCTCTGGAGTACGGGTTGCGGGTGTTTGAGCTCCTCCCCCAGTATGTGAAGTAGATGGTGCAACCGGAATCAACCTCGCCTGAGCTAATGTACCAAACATGCTCAGGAACTGTGCTAAAGTCTCTTAAAGTCCGAGGTAACAACAGGCGCCTCTAGTACCTGTCCCCCAACCGGAGCTACTGGCGGCTCCTCAACTGCTGCTCTTGTAGGTGCCCTAGCTGCGTCAGGTGCTCCTCTTAGGCCTCTTCCTCTGCCCCTAGCGACACCTGCTCCGGGGGTAGCGTCATCATAACTGCAGCTCGTGTCCTCACCATTTGTGAGAGAATGGAATGATAAAAGCTCAAACTTCGAGACTAATAAACTCGCATGATAGGAATGAAGGAAGTGAAACTTTCCTAATAGTTTCGTAGCCTCTCGAAGATAAGTACAGACATCTCCGTACCGATCCGCAAGACTCTACTAAACTCGCTTATGACTCGTACCACCTATGAACCTAGAGCTCTAACACCAACTTGTCACGACCCAAGTTCCCTCAATTTGGGTGTTGTGATAGCACCTAGTCTTAGGGACTAGGTCAGCTAAACATTAACGAAAATAGCAACAATATTTAACCAACATTTGACAATTTCCAAATAGAAAACTCTTTACAAATTTACAAATCCAAAAACCGGTAGTACAAGTCATAAGCTCTACTGAGTTATTAGGAGGTCTGCAAATAAACTTGTTTTAAAATAAGGACAAACAGTATAAACACAACATCAAAAGGTGACTGCGAAGCCCGAAAGCAGCAGCAGGTTTACCTTGAGTCTCCACAGCAAAATTCGTACATCTAGCTAATGATCGACTGACTCCGAAATGCCTGGATCTGCATTAAAAATGTGCAGAACCGTAGTATGAGTACACACAAGCGGTACCCAGCAAGTATCAAGACTAACCTCAGTGGAGTAGTGACGAGGAACAGTCAAGACACCTACTGGAATAAATAACATGAGCAAGTATAAGTGGAGAACTAATAGAGTACAACAAAACTACACATAATGACAATAATGACACAGTGCTTACCATAGGAAATAGAAAGTACCATTAACAGTTGAACACCACAAGTAATAATAGAGAAGAGTAAGATGAACACAGTTTAAATCCGGAGAAAACAATTAAAGGAATGACATGTAGAAACTAGATGAGAATAACCACTTTCACACCAGGTATCATCCAATAATCTCCATGAGGTACAGAACCTCGAAATATTCATAATTGACGGGTCCTAATTTGTGAACCCTAAACACTTGGAATCTTGTGCCCTCATTATAGCTAATAACTGCACGGACGACGCACCCGCCAATAGAACCCTTCTCACGTAGAGGCAAATAGATGAGGGTGTATAGAAATGATCAATAACATCAGGATCCATTTTCTTGAATCGTTAGGGGTGATTAACTACGTGTAGGCTTGTGCTAGTGTTCTATCACAGTTCCAGTAAACAAGTAAGAGTAGCGACACTGAATGACACATAAGAAACGATCAGCACGAGATGAACACGGTATAACTCACACATAGTAGGGACACTACTACACAAATAACAACAATGGCAATGCCCCCAGGTCATCGCATGTCCTCACAATCAATCTCTGAGATATCCCACCTTGTCTCACCACATGCGCAACCCACATATATAGCCCGCCTTGTCACGTCGCATGTGCAAATATCAATAGTGACAATAGCACGGCGGAAACCTCGTGCAACACAATAACATCTGCACGACAGAAACCTCGTGCATCACAATAACAACCGCACGGTAGAAACCTCGTGCATCACACTAACAACCACATGACAGAAATCTCGTGGATCACAACAACAAGTTCAACATCAACAATGACAATAACACAAGAGTACGGCAAATAAATCAACTCAAAAATTCCAGAACTCAAAGAAACGGAAGAAACAAACTCACATGGAAAGACACAACAGAAAATAACTATACCACCTAGCAATAGCTCAAAAAGGAAGAGATACTATGTAGCAATGACCTTCACATAAGTGCAATTCAACAACAAGGGAGTTATCACGAGTCGATAATTCCAAATAAGGATAAACAATTACAGAAGAGATAAGAATAATTTCAAATAAAGATAAGTAGTGAGAAAGGATAGCATGGCAATCGAAGAGGCAACAACTTCAGTTAAGGCACACAATAGTTAAATAGGCAATAAGAGTGGAAGATGAAGCAATTAATTCCAAATAAAATACGTAGAGGTGAAACTAGTAAATGGGAAAACTTAACATAATAAAACAACTTCATACCTAAGGAACATAAGAAGCTACGAGCCCTAAAGGGTCAATTTTTCACAAATAAACCCGCGCATGTACTCGTCACCTTGCGTACACAGACTTTACATGATACAATTAGCATAAAAGACTCAAATCGTAAGGGGTAGTTCCCCCACCCAAGATTAGGCAAGATACATACCTCAAAGAAGCTAGACGGCTACTCTAAAATGAACTTCTCGAGTGAAATAACCTCCGGACGGCTCAAATATGGCCAAATAACTTCAGAGCATAAATAAAACTCATAAGAAACTATTCCGAATAACAAAGCTTCAATCTTTATCAAAAACTGAAAATCAACCCAAAAGTCGACCCCGGGCACGCACTTCGGAACCTGAAAAATTCATAAAATTCGAACACCCACTCAATTACGAGTCCAACCATACTAATTTCATCCAATTCTGACTCCTAATCGATGTTCAAAACCTAATTATTCTCTTTAGAAAAGTTTTTGATAAAAACTCCCAATTCTCCAATAAAAACATAGATTAATTTAAAAATAAACTTCTGTACTCATATTAAAATATAAAAATTATAGTTAGATACTGAACCCGATAAAAATATGAGAAGAACGCAGCGAAAATCACCTCAATCGAAGCTCTAGAACTCACGATATGCTAAAAATACCAAAATAACGCCGTTCAATTTTTTTATACTCAGTGATTTTCGCTTTTGCGATAAAATCGGCACCAGCGCATTTCCAGCAGTAATTTCTGCTTTTGCGGACCTATTTTTTCTCCTGCGAGGCCGCAGAACGACCCAACTTCGCATCTGCGAAGCACCAGCACCAGCTCTCTTCGCCGACACTAAAATGAGCATAACTTCCTCATACGATGTCCAAATTCGACGATTCTTTTTGTTATGGCTCTGTAATTACGATACGGATCTAATGCTTTAATCAGAACAGAAATTGGAGCTCATTTACTTAATGTGGTACCATTTATGCTTGAGGAAACGAAGTCGAAACATATAAAACGAGCGCAACACAACCCAAACCTATTCGAGACTCACCTGAGCCCCCCGGGACGACGTCCGAACATACCAATAACTCCGAAAACACAATGCGGACCTGCTCAAGGCCTCAAATTACATCAAACAACATCAAATCTACGAATCGCACCATGAATCGAACTCATGAACTTTCAAATCGTCCAACTTCTAAAACTCGCGCCAAAACCTATCAAGCCAACCCGCAATGACGTCAAATTTTGCAGGCAAGTCCCAAATGACATAACGGAGCTGTTTCAACTCTCGGAATCGCGTTGCGACCCCGATAAAACCAAAGTCAACTCTTGGTCAAACCTCTCAATCTTTCAAACTTCAACTTTTCCAACTTTCGCTGAAATGCTTCAAATCACCCTACGGACCTCCAAATCCAAATCCGGACACGTGCCTAAGTCCATAGTCACCATACGAGGCTGTTGGAATCTTCAAAACCCCATTACGGAGTCGTTTACACAAAAGTTAAATTCCGGTCAACTTTTATCACTTAAGCTTCCAGAACTAGAATCATTCTTCCAGATTGACTCCGAATCATCCGGTAACTAAAATCGACCACGCATGCATGTCATAACACAAAATACGAAGCTTTTCAAAACCTTATGCCGCCGAACGGGACTTTAATTCACATAATGACCGACCGGGTGGTTACAATCAAATTCCCACAAATGGAATGAAAAGTGGGTCCACATAAATCTTCAAGCATACATCCTGCCCAATTAAGCTGTGTGTT
This sequence comes from Nicotiana attenuata, assembly GCF_001879085.1. NCBI lineage: Eukaryota > Viridiplantae > Streptophyta > Magnoliopsida > Solanales > Solanaceae > Nicotiana > Nicotiana attenuata. The sequence goes on from NW_017679003.1 coordinate 7,406, forward strand.
GCGAAATATGTGATAATCTATTTATCTATATTTATACAATATTAAAAACACGAAGACCTAAAAGAAATGTCGTTTGCCTTTTTTATCCTTTAAATACATATTTTACATTAAAATTGTAATTCAATCATTTTTCTAATATTTAGGACTTTCAAATCGACTAATATTCTGGCTATTTAATCTTTCTTTATTTGAACTATGTAAAAAGTCCTAAAATTAAGGGCTTTGATTCAAATAAGATTTACGTTATATAATTTATTTTCTTATTTGAACTATAAAACATAATTATATTTTCCTTTCAAATTACTTTTGCTAATGATTAGAATTTTGAGAAAGTGCACAATGAGTTTGTTTGACCATTTAACAATGAATTGTTTTACATAGCATATAGTTTGAATTAGCTAGCAGCCGTGTGTGTTTGCGGATATTCAAGTTCATGTTTCCTAATTTAAAAAAAGGTTCAAGTTTGCAGAAAATAATATTTTTGTATATTTTCTTTTCTTGGGTAATGAAGAGCTTCAAATTTTTTGAACTTAAATATAATTTGGTACAAAAAGCTCCAAAAAGGTTTTAAATATTAGTGAAAAATAGATTCGCCACGTGGGTCGATAAAATGACAACACGTGTCAACAAAGTTATGAGAAAAGTGAAGAATGACGTGTAAACATAATATGTAAAACACCCTGGGGACCGAACATACTCGTACCGTGCATGTTAGTCTCAGAACTGATCATCATAAAATAGCCATGGATAAGGTACGGGAGAATAACTCATAATTACAAAATGAGGAAAGAATTAATTAATCTCGAATTATATGAGATTTACCATCTTTACACCATTAGTTGCAAATCAATTATGTAACGAACAATAAATGAATTAAATGGTTGTAACAGGCCGAACAAGGCAATCAATTATGAAATTGACTCAACAAGCACGAGATTGACTCAACAAGCACGAGATTGACTCAACATGTACGAGATTTACTCAACAGGATTGACTCAACAAATACAAGATTGACTCAACATGTATGAGACTGACTCAACAGGTACGGGATTTACTCAACAGGTACGAGATTGACTCATCAGTTATGGAATTAACTCATTAATTACATAATTAACTCATCAATTACAAAATTTCAACATTTACTTAGTTGTTACAAGTCTTCCAAAAATAACGGGTGGATTAAGTAAACGCTCATAATGGACCCATAATTCAAGGAGAATGGTTACCTAGATCTAGTTCTATAAATAGAGACATTTCACCACCCTTGTAATCATCTAATTTTTCTTCTCTACAGTTTTATACATTGTAATTCATAGCATCTTGCTCCCATGATAACCACAGTTCGGATCTTCAAGCTTTGTTTGGCTCATCATCCTATCATGGATCATCCAATAAAAATTATTTCTTCTCTGCTTTATTTTTATTATATTATCAGTCACTAAATTTATTTTTCACTTCTCTATCACGTTGTATAAATGAAAATTTATATCTTTCGGATCGAATCGGTTGCTTGTGGCCCGTCATATAAAATTAATTGCTTTGACCTTGAAAATTATTTTTTGGGTCAAACACCCACNATATATATATATATATATATATATATATATATATATATATATATATATATATATATATATATATATATATATATATATATATATATATATATTAAAAATATTTGCTAGAAGTTAGTAGTATTATATTAGGAACGTTAGTGTTATTAAATTGTCCATGAAGTACATGCCTAAAAATATATGTAATATGATTGAATACTATATAGAACCATACTTTCATAGCAAATTTAAAACTATTTAACTTATGAAAAATGCATATCTCACGAGATTTAGACTTAACCTTCATCTAATTAGTCAATCTATAAATATTTAATACCCGCCTTATACATGGGTAGGATAAGATTTTATTAAAAATCTATAAATATAAATTGTCACGACCCAAATTCCATATTAGGCCGTGATGGCGTCCAACACCGTTGTTAGGCAAGCCAACACAAATCAACTAGTTGAATTTTCTTTTTAATAATTAACAAGTGATGACTTCTTCTTATTTGATAAAAATTTAGGAGTTTAAAATTTAAGCATAAATAACTGAAAGCAATAAATACGAATCGTAATCATGAAAGTAAACCAAAATCATAGGTCTACTAGTGTGTATGCCAAGACCTGGTGTCACAAGTATGCGGGCAATCTAGTAGAATATACAAAACCATACTATCCTACTGCCTGGAAAGGAATAGACAGGAAAATAAAGACATAAGAGAGAGACTCCAACTGCTGCAGAACGGCTCAAAAGGGTAGCTCACAAGAAAATCTCAAGCTGAGGAGTCAAGTTTACGCGCCGGACTGTTAGCCAGATCCATCTGCCTCAAATCCTGTACAATCGAGTACAGAAGTCTAGCGTGAGTACATAAAAATATGTACCCAGTAAGTATCTCGTCTAACCTCGAAGAAGTAGTGACGAAGGGTGGACTCCGACACTTATTAGGGCCAACAATATAATAATATGAAGTTCTAAGTCTTAAATCGTAATGTTTGTAAATAACAACAAGCTCGAACAAGGATAATAACTGAAAAATCCTTCCATTATATTTAAGATGTCAAGGCAGTATCTTTATTTTAAAACAAGTGACCTTTCAAGCGACAATTCATACAAACTATAAAGAGTTCCAATTCTATTATCACACACAATTACCACCAAGGACGTTCAGCTCAATCAAACATAAAGGTAAATTATGCACTGCCGAGGGTCAAACAGCGTGAACCATAGATGCATCTATTCACCCCGCTCGCGAATCATACGTGTGACGTGATCAAACATAATTTTATCATTTAATCATAACCCTTTCTTGATTCTTTTCAAAAGACATGAATACAATTCAACTTGAAGCCTTTAAATCATTGGAAATCCTCAACTTAATTCCTTTCGTTACAGTTAGCACATATAATCAAATAATGGTGTCCACAAAGCTTGGTGTGAACCTAAAACTACCCGGACATAACAGAAATAGTAGCTACGTACGGACTCTCGTCACTTCGTACGTACGTAGCCCCCACAAATAATAACATATTAATTAAGTTCACCTATGGAGAAATTTTCCTCTTACAAGGTTAGAAAAGAGACTTACCTTGCTTCAAAGCCTACTCCCAAACTGAAGAACACACTCAAACCCTCAAACCGGAGCCGAACAATCCAAAACTATTCAAATAGTGTAAAAACCAATCATTATAGGTTCAAAAGTTCATATTCTAACTATTAAAGTGATTACCCAACCCCAAAGGCAAGATTCCTAAAATTCACACCCAGATCCACGTGCCGAGATTTCGAAAATGTTCGAAGAAAGTTGTTACCCTTAAGGAACATAAATATATGATTATCGCTAAGTTTCATGGTCAATTTCGTGGTAAATATCTCATTCTTGTCAAACCCTAGGTTTTTCGTCTAAATTTCTACCAATTTTCATGTTGGAATCTGCCCAAAATAAGTATTGATCTCACAATAGGTAGGAATTACTTACCTCCAAAAGCTAGGTGGAAATCCCTCTCAAAATGCTCCAATAATCGCCCAAATAGTGAGAGAAACTGAGTGAAAATGGCTTGAGTCCGTATTAAATGAACTCACTGTCTTCTACAATTTCCGCACCTGCGGTGCGTTGACCGCACCTGTGGTCCCGCTTTTGCGGACGATTGTCCGCTTCTGCAGAAATGGGCTAGGCCAGCTGGACCGCACCTGCGGACAGGTATCCACTTCTGCGAGAGTAAGGGCCGCATCTGCGGAGCCTGGGCTCCCCTCCTTGGGCCGCATCTGCGAGGTTCCAACCACAGCTGCGAGCTCGCACCTCCGGCTGACCAACCGCAGGTGCGGTTATGACAGCAGTTGGAGCTTCAGCTCTTGCTCAATTTTCAAACTTGGTCCGAGCCTCGTCCGATTGACACTCGGGGCCCCCGGGGCCGCGCCTGAACATACCAACAAGTTTAGAATCATAAAACGGACCTGTTCGAACCCTCGGAACACCCGAAACAACATTAAAACTAAGAATCACACCCTAAAACCAATTGAATCAAACTTATGAACTTCAAGTTCTTCAATCTACTTCCAATGTGCAGAAACGTACTTATACCACTCAGAATTATACTAAATTTTGCCTGCAAGTCTTAAACGACATTACGGAACTATTCTCGGTCTCGGAATTCTATTTGGACCTCGATATCACCAAAACCCGCTCTAAACCAAATTTAAAGAACTTCTAAAAACCTTCAAGAACCAACTTTCACTATTAGGCGCCAAAACGCTCCCGGATCATCCAAAACCCAATCCGCACATACGCCCAAGTTCGAAATCATCATACTAGCCTATTGGAACCGTCAAATCCTGATTCTGTGTTCGTTTACTCAAATTGTTGACCGAAGTCAAACTTGGCCTTTTAGGCCAACCTTAAGAAACCAAGTGTTCCGGTTTCAACCCAAACTCTTCTAAATCCCGAACCAACCATCCCCGCAAGTCATAAATTAGTAAATGCAAGTATGGGAAGTCTTATTTAGGAGAACGGGGTTCTAGAAAGCAAAACAACTAGTCGGGTCGTTACAAAAATCTTGTCATACCCATATATAAGACGGGTATTAAATATTTATGGATTGACTAATTAGGTGAAGGTTGAGTCTAAATCTCTTGAGATATGCATTTTGTATAAGTTTAATAGTATTCAATCATACATAGGCATATACCTCGTGGACAATTTAATAACACCAATATTCATAATATAATACTGCTAACTTCTAACACATATTTTTAAAATATATATACAAAATATGATTTAATTATTTTTTTTGTACAATCAAATACACTTAAATATTCTTGGTTTATTTATTTTCTTGGTGGGTTTGTGCACTTGTGGAAGACCTTTTTTGAAAATTATATCTAAGTTCAAAAAAA
>NW_017679003.1:15025-18794 GCF_001879085.1 Nicotiana attenuata
AAAATCTCACGTTTGCTAAAGATGCTATGAAATCTTGTTGATTTGTTGGACTCACGTTACTAAGTTAGAAAGGTCTTATAAGTGAGTTGAATTTGAAGCTCTCATGTTACTAAATTAAAGAGGTCTTGTAAGTAGGTTAAATTTTGAAGATCTCACGTTATTAGGTTAAAGAGATCTTATAAGGAAGTTGAATGGGTGTGGGCCCCACTTTATGCGGTGGCTTAACCACATAACCCTTTAATTGCCACCTTATCCTAATGACTTAAGAGTCATGAATGTTGGGGTGGTTTGCTGCCACATGAGGGGGGGGGGGGATTTAATCTCATCCAAATCCTTTAATTAATCACCCAATCATTTTCTTAATTAAGTAGGTAATCTCCCATTATCCAATAATCAACCAATTGCCCGCGTAATTAAGAATTATCTCAACTTACTTAAAAAATACTACTCACTTTTAACATACCTTATACATCTTACTATCATGGTCATGTAGTACCTTATATGGCACTAGTCCATAAATACCGGGTATTATAGCTCGGATCGTATTTTATCCCAAATTGACAACCTTCAACGAAACTCATTTTCTTTGATTCGTTTACCCTTTAACCTTCACGTCATTTACTTATCGCTTGTTATAAATAGCATAAATGCTAATAACCTCAAGATAATCTCATCCCTGAGTCTATGTCGATTAACCTACGACGAAACTTTTACATACAAATTGCAGGATATAACATTAGGGCCGAGGGACACCGATTATGTTCTACGAGAAATCCACGAAGGCACTTGTGGGAATCACTCCGATACCGATTCCTTTATTCGCAAAATTATTAGAGCATGGTATTACTGGGATTGCATGGAAAAAGACACCAAGGAGTTTGTTAAAAAGTGTGATAATGTCAAAGGTTTGCACCAATGATTTGTCAGCCCGAAGAGCAACTTCACTCAGTCCTGTCCCCACGACCTTTCATGAAATGGGGAATAGACATCATCGGCCCTATACCAACAGCCCCAAGTAAAGCTAAATTCATTTTGTTTATGACTGACTACTTTTCTAAATGGGTGGAAGCACAGGCCTTCGAGAAGGTCAGGGAAAAAGAAGTTATTGACTTCATCTGGGACCACACTGTGTGTCGATTTGGGGTACTTGCCGAAATCGTATTCGACAACGGGAAGCAATTCGTCGGCAACAAGCTAACGGAGTTCCTTGAGGCACACAAAATAAAGAGGATCTTATCAACTCCTTACCACCCGAGCGGGAACGGACAGGCCGAATCAACAAACAAAACTATCATTCAAAACTTAAAGAAAATGTTGAATGACGCAAAAGGAAAATGGAGAGAAGTTCTACCTGAGGTTCTTTGGGCATATCGAACGACATCGAAGTCCAGCACGGGGGTGACCCCGTTCTCTTTAGTATACGGCTACGAAGCGTTGATTCTAGTCGAGGTCGGGGAACCCAATGCCAGATTTTTACATGCATCGGAGGAATCAAATCACGAGGCTATGAATACTAGCCTCGAGCTATTAGATGTAAAACGAGAGGCTACACTTGTTCAGATAGTTGCACAGAAACAAAGAATCGAGAGATATTATAATAGAAGGACCAACCGTCGACACTTCGGAATCGGGGACTTAGTTCTACGGTAAGTCACCCTCAATACCCGATACCCGAATGAAGGGAAACTAGGCTCGAATTGGGAAGGACCGTACCGAGTCATCGGAGTCATCGGTAAAGGATCTTACTAACTTGGCACGATAGAAGGCGAACAATTGCCAAATAATTGGAATGTATCACTACTCAAGCGATATTAATTCTAAGGTATGACCTTCTCCTTTTTTCCATTTGTATTTAAGACTAACTCATTGCAGATGTTCGATCAAAGACGTTGAGGACACCTTTCTACACGAACACCTTAGGTTTTAAAGCACGCGTTGAACTCTTTTTCCCTTAGATCGGGTTTTATCCCAAATGGGGTTTTCCGGCGAGGTTTTTAACGAGGAAACAACGATGTGCTACCTAGGGAGAGTTCAACAGTATCCAAGGCGTCTTTTCAATCAACCTCGAATACTGGGGGGCATCACCATCGGAGGTTACATTTTCAAGGAAAATACTTCACGCCAAAGAGGGCCTGGATAGGAAACTTTGTAGTGGGCCAAACGCTCGGATGAACCGTGTCCATATAGAACAGTCGAGCCCAGATGGCAAAACATGTACGCATGTATCAATTATTCAAGGAAACATTCTTTTAATATCAAAACACTTTGTGTCTCAAAGAAATTTGCTATTGTACGAACTCCATACTTGTGATTTTGTGAGAAACGGCTCAAGGGCTAAAACGCAAATACACCTCGAATACTTGGGGACTGTTATCGATAGTCAACACGTCTAAACTCGAATTCGTAAGACCTGAAAGAGGCATCCCTCGACGTAAAGGCCAAGGCCATCAAACTCGGGTACTGACATTTCGAACAAGTTCGAAATGTTATCGGGAAACAGGTCCAAGAGACATACCCGAAGTCTACGACCATATTAAAGGCTACGGCCAAAATAATGCGGCTCGGAGACGTCTGAATTCTGCAATAAAAATAGGCCTTCAAATTCTCAAAAAACCAGTTAAGTAAAGGCTACCCTCGGTAAAATAATCAAAGGGCTTCGATAAAATAAGCCCTCGAAAAACCTTACGATGTATCGAATTATTCAAAATATAAATTGTGCTAAGGCACTAAAAACAAAGGGTTCCGATCGACGCCGAACCCTCAAAAAACCCAATGGGTAAAAACTGCATGTCAAAGCATAAATAAATTTTTACTAAGTCTTCTAAGCCGAAAAGGGGAGATAATAGCCATCTCTTAGAGGCCATAATGGCCCGACCTAAAAGAGCCTAAAGGCCGATACACTTAGGGTTCGAAACCTTGTTCTCACCCGATCTGAACCCAATTGTTCGATTATCCCAAGCATAAACAAATAATGGCTTGATCATGGCTCGGGGACTCACCATTATTCGGCACGAGCCCTTAAAGGTCTATGCCCAAATGATCAAAATTATTCGAACTCGACCATGGCAATTTCGAAGAAAACATCTGAGATAAAATCTCAAATACACAGCTAAAAAGGATGAAGTCATTGTAAGAATTTTACAAGGCAGGAAATATTGAGAAAACATTCAAGGAAATTCTTCTTTTATGTATTTGGAAAGGATATGTACAAGAGACCGATGAAAGGTCTTACAAAAAAGAACAATACAAGAAGAAAGGAAACACCTATCTATGCCCAGGGCTGGTCTCTCCCTTGGGAGCAGCTTCCTCTTCGGGTCGTGCTTCATTATCGGGCACGCTCTGGCTGCCTTCATCATCATCATCATTGTCACAGGAGGAGACGAGGAACTTGGCATCAGCTTCGAGCGCTTTTTCTTGGGCTATCTCCTCGTTGAGGTCGAAACCTCGAGCATGGATTTCTTCGAGGGTCTACCTCCGGGATTGACACTTGGCCAAATCACTTATCCGATTCTCCCAGTTGGAGGCTTCCCTTAGTGCCAGTTTATCAGCCTCAGCATCCTTTAGGTACACAACAATGGTCTTATCAGCGGTGGCCTTCGTCTTCTCGACCTCGGCCCTGGCTTTGACAACCTCAGCCCCGGTTGTGGCAAGTTTGGCCTCGAGCTCATCGATCTTCTTGGCCCGGGCCAGATTTTTCCACTTTGACACCTTAGAGCTGGGTCTCAGCCGAGGCTAGTTGGTTTAGAGCAGCCTCTCTCTCGGCAGCAAG
>NW_017679004.1:0-18778 GCF_001879085.1 Nicotiana attenuata
CGCCTTGGCTCAGGCCAACTCCGCTGAAAAATCAAGGCCCCTTGATCCTGCTTCCTCGAATACCTCCCTCCAGGTTCGGCAGCAAACATATTCTTCGATCCTCTCCTCGCGGTCAAGGGCTCGCCTCGACTCGGATTGAATGTCAGGAGCTTCCTTTGTACAAATATCCATCTCTCGATCAGCCCTGGTTCGGCTTGATGCAGCTTCCGCCCGGGCATCGTTTACCTCGGCCCTGACCTTTGAGAGTTTAGACTCAAGTCTCTCAATCATATCCACCTGAACTGTGGCATTCTCACAGAACAAGTTGAGTTGAACCTCGAAGGTAGGGATCCTAGCCGAAGCACTCATCCCCTCAAAAGCTTGAACCTGCACTAGAGCTCTTAGCTCCCCGCAGGTAATTTGAGCACAAACGGCATCACCCTTAAGAATTTTGGCAGATCAGGCCCAAAATTATCCAAGGCTCGGGTCCTAAAAAAACCAACGGCCATCGCAAGCCTACGAAAACAAGCTTCAGGTACAAGAAGGAAAACACGAGATACACCCCTGCAGGACATCTCCTTATCCCCCTAAACAAGTGACAGGGAGTTTCGGGGAGCAACGCCAGCGGCCAACGCCGGAGGGCATAACTCGCCCGTAGTCCAATACGCGCCTTCCCCAAGGAACGGGGCCCAGATGAGCTCCAAAGCACCAACGCTAGACACAAGGCATTTGCCCGGGTTTGCGACTCCCACTCTGTAGGAGTAGATTCTGGAAGCCAACCTTACACTCTCTGAAAGAATCATTCCACATCAAGATCAACAGGATTCGCCGAGGCATCCAAGGATGACCTTCGTCCGGGGTATTGTTCCCGAAGGTCCCGAAATTTGATGCAGGATCTCCAAACGAACCTGCAGGCCCCGTCAGCTCAAGCTTATCCGGTCGGTCCCTCACCAAACCAAAGTACAATAAAAAAGAAAGCGGGGGAGAGCCTTGCCAACCAGCTGGAGACCAGAACGAGCTACCACAGCGAGCTACGACGACCTATAAGCAATCGAAGGCATTTAAAAATTCTGAAGGGCGTGAAAGCAAACAAGCGCCAAAGGAGAAGAAGAAATCTATCTCATGCGGCCCAAAAGGACCATCTACGTCCAGATCAATAAGGGTTCCGGGTACCCGAAGACGACCTACATCCGGAGCACTGCCCCCGGAGGCCCCAGAACTCAACGCGCAATCTCCGAATAACTGGGGAGACTCTTACAAGCACCAATCCATCAAAGCAAACATCACGCCCAAATTAAATATCAGCAATCAGCAACACAAACAGATACATTCGAAGGGCCTCGAAAGGCATGAAACCATACAGAAACAAAGTAAGTTTGGAAGCAGAGATCAACAAAGTTCATTTCTCATTTATGAAGTCTTCAAGTACAAAAGCCCCTGAGGGGACACAACGTTCGGTTACAAAGCCCTGGAGGGTCATTACAAACAAAGTTCAAAGGCTTGCAAAAATCTACGCCTACAACTGAGAAACGGGAGGATGTAAGGTGCCCGATGAACGAGGCATGCCATCTGTCCCGAAAAATTGCGCCGCGATCTGAATCGCCATTATAGCGTCGCCAAAAAAAGCTTGAGGGGTCGAGTGTCAGAATCATTTCCCATCACTTCGTCGCAAGAAACGCGGAGACTATCTGTACGCGGTAAAATCAGAAGACTTGATTTTTGCTATCAAGACAATTTTGGAAGCCTTCCACGAGACCCCGAGGGTGGAAGGCCACGAGCGAGTTCTCGGCCTCAAGGCTCATTGTGGTCCGAATCGAACGAAGCAGGGCCCGAGGTCAGGATAAGAGAAAAGGTCTCTTAAGCACATGGCTACACCTGACAGGGCCGGTCTATCTATAGCCTAATGAGAGGACTTGCGTCAGGCCGTACCATCTTCCTACTCTTGTAAATAATATATACGTACTTTACCGAGTCCCCTCACCTATATAAGAGGGACTCGCACCACCTTCTAAGGGGCTGATGTTGCTCCACTTCTCCATAATGCAATAATATATCTCTCTTTTTCTTTCTTCTAAGTTATCAGTGTTCATCGACCCCGAGGTCACCTTAGAATTTTATAGTTTTTTCATTTGTTCTCCATCATTTAGCTCGAAATTGATAGCATGAGAGCCTTACTTATTTATAACTTTATATGTTACCCCCTTCCCGACTACCCTCGATAAGCCCGAGATAGGCTTGAGGCCTGGCCCCGAGGTATCTACTGGCTTGCTCTACGCCCGGGAACGTCCCCTTACTGGTTCGATTAGCGCTTTGGCTAACTCGATCTTTACTGTCTTACTTTATATTTGATCACTAATCACCCTTACAAACTAGCTCGGGAATAGATCACGTGCTTTTAGAATCCCATTTACAAATTTAATTATTGTTACCCTTTACACGGTAAACAGAGTGGTGAATGAAGGTGACGATAGAATGGAGAAGAAAAGGGGAGGGGTCTGATGGTTAGGTTTTGAGAGGAGGGGTCTGTTTTTCGATGGATGAGGAAGATGAAGCCAGAAATAGCGATGTTGGCTTAGAGTGAGGAGGGTTCTGATCTTTTTTGTTGTCAAGAAGGGGAAAGTTGCGCCGTTTCTGAAGGGGTAATGGATCTGATAATCTGTGTCTAAAATCTAGGTCTAGGTCTTAATTAAAAAGGGAAGGGAAATGGGTATTGGGTTTTGGGCTTGAAGGAATTTGGGTCATGAATTTGGGCTAATTAACTTCGGCCCAATACACTAAGACTAAATCAAAATCTTTTTCCCATTTTCTTTTTCATTAATTTTAAAAATCTAATAAAATCCTAATTTAATCCTAAATCAATCTAATTTGTAAAAATTAAAATTGTTTATCTATTAAAACAACTAATTAACTTAAAACTAAATAAAAACACTATTTTCTAAAGTCAAAAATCTAAATATGTAAAAATGACCATTTTTGTGATTTTTCTAAATAAAATTAATTCCCACGTGCAAATTAAACCTAAGACGACATGAAATTAAAACATGATAATTTTTTATGATTTTTCTATCATTTTATAATATTAAAAATGCATGAAATGCAACTAAATAAAGAAAAACTTCTAAAATCTCATAAAAATTATTTTTAGCCTATTTTAGGAAATATTATCATGTGGCGCAAAAATAAGGTGCTCACAGCTGCCCCTCTTTGCTCAGAAACATGGAGAGTTTTCGGGCAAAGATAAAGTGAGCAACTACGAGAAATTTTTGCTCATTTGAAACTCCATTTGGAAACATTTTGAAAGAGTCTGACCGAACCTTGCTTCGGATGTGGCCTACATATCCTTGGCTAAAAAGGAATCAGGTCAATCTAGTTCAGGAAGTTTTGGTAGCTGAGACTACCAGGAATTTGTGATTTCACTGCTGTTGCTGCTATTTCTGCTTACTGAGCTCCTTATTACACCAAAATGAAAGATGAAGAGCTAACTAGCTAAGCCTATCAACTACGAGTTACAAGATTCCTATCTATAAACATTTAAAGCTTGATCTTGAGTTTTGGTTGGTTCTTCCTGCAGACTTTGATCTGAATCTTGACGCTCGTTAACGGCAATTGTTGATTCATTCTTTTTCAGCTTTTCGGATCAAGGTGGGACATGCAAAACTTGTGTTTTCAATCGTATCTTTGAACAACCCGCATCATTTCTCCACTTCTACACTTAGAGTTCAACTTCTTTTCTGTTCTTCTTTTCTTTTATTTTGGATTGAGCCTTCTTCAATTGGTCTTCCTGAACCTCCTACCGTACGGTAAAAAATGTGTTCAGGCACCAAAACAAACAAACGACGAAACTTTTCAGCCCCAGTTTTCACTAGGAAAGTTTCGTGAGTTATTGCGACAAAGTCTAAACTATTTTTATTGAAAGCAATAAAATCATGATTGTGTATCATTGGGAAAAAGAAATTAGGGAGGGAGCCCATATCTAAAATACTTCAACTAGGGAGTGGAGACCCAATGTTGGATAAGAGACTAGGAGTGGAGACCCTATATCTAAAAATAAAAAATCAACTAGCAAGTGGAAGACCCTATGTTGGAAATGCGACAAGGGGTAGGACCTATGTCTATTCAATTAGGGAGTCGAGACCCTATGATTGCAAAACTGACTCGGAGTGGGAGCCTACGTCTAGAGTAAAATCAATAAGGGAGTGGAGACCCTATGTTGGAAAAGTGACTATGGGAGTGGAGACCCTATGTTGGAAAAGTGACTAGGGTGTGGAGACCCTATGTCTAAAATAAATTCAACTAGGGAGTAGATACTCTATGTTGGAAAAGTGACTAGGGAGTGGAGACCCTATGTCTAAAATAACTTCAACTAGGGAGTGGAGACCCTATGTTGGAAAAGTGACTAGGGAGTGGAGACCGTATGTCTAAAATAACTTCAACTAGGGACGGAAGACCCTATGCTGGAAAGGCGACTAGGGAGTGGAGTCCCTTTGTCTAAAATAAATTCAACAAGGGAATGGAGACCCTATGTTAGAAAAGTGACTAGGGAGTGAAGACCCTATGTCTAAAATAACTTCAACTAGGGAATGGAGACTCTATGTTGGAAAGGCGACTAGAGAGAGGAGACCCTATGTCTAAAACAAATTCAACTACAGAGTGGAGATCCTATGTCGGAAAAGTGACTAGGGAGTGGAGATCTTATGTCTAAAATAACTTCAACTAGGGAGTGGTTACCCTATGTTGGAAAAGCAGACTAGGGAGCGAAGTCCCTGTGTATAAAATAAATTCAACTAGAGAGTGGAGACTCTATGTTAGAAAGGCGACTAGAGAGTGGAGTCCCTATGCCGGAAATAAATTCAACAAGGGAGTGGAGACTCTATATTGGAAAGGCGACTAGGGAGTGGAGTCCCTATGTCTAAAATAAATTCAACAAGGGAGTGGAGACTCTATGTTGGAAAGGCGACTAGGGAGTGGAGTCCCTATGTCTAAAATGACCCTATGTCTAAAATAAATTCAACAAGGGAGTGGAGACCCCATGTTGGAAAAGTGACTAGAGAGCGGAGACCCTATGTCTAAAATAAATTCAACTACGGAGTGGAGATCCTATGTTGGAAAAGTGACCAGGGAGTTTAGACCGTATGTCTAAAATAACTTCAACTAGGGAGTGGAGACCCTATGTTGGAAAAGAATACAAGGGAGTGGAGACCCTATGTCTAAAATAAATTCAACTAGGGAGTGGAGACCCTATATTGGAAAAGAAGACAAGGGAGTGGAGACCCTATGTCTAAAATAACTTTTACTAGGGAGTGGTTACCCTATGTTGGAAAAGCAGACTAGGGAGCGGAGTCCCTGTGTATAAAATAAATTCAACTAGAGAGTAGAGACTCTATGTTGGAAAGGCGACTAGGGAATGGAGTCCCTATGCCGGAAATATATTCAACAAGGGAGTGGAGACCCTATGCCGGAAAAGTGACTAGGGAGTGGAGACCCTATGTCTAAAATAACTTCAACTAGGGAGTGGAGACCCTATGTTGGAAAAGCAGACTAGGGAGTGGAGACCCTATGTCTAAAATAACTTCAACTAGGGAGTGGAGACTCTATGTTGGAAAGGCGACTAGGGAGTGGAGTCCCTATGTCTAAAATAAATTCAACAAGGGAGTGGAGACTCTATGTTGGAAAAGTGACTAGGGAGTGGAGACCCTATGTCTAAAATGACCCTATGTCTAAAATAAATTCAACAAGGGAGTGGAGACCCCATGTTGGAAAAGTGACTAGAGAGCGGAGACCCTATGTCTAAAATAAATTCAACTACGGAGTGGAGATCCTATGTTGGAAAAGTGACCAGGGAGTTTAGACCGTATGTCTAAAATAAATTCAACTAGGGAGTGGAGACCCTATATTGGAAAAGTGACTAGAGAGTGGAGACCCTATGTCTATAATAAATTCAACTAGGGAGTGGAGACCCTATGTTGGAAAAGTGACTAGGGAGTGGAGACCCTATGTCTAAAATAAATTCAACTAGGGAGTGGAGACCCTATGTCTAAAATAACTTCAACTAGGGAGTGGAGACCCTATGTTGGAAAAGCAAACTAGGGAGTGGAGACCCTATGTCTAAAATAACCTCAACTAGGGAGTGGAGACCCTATGTTGGAAAAACAGATTAGGGAGTTGAGACCCTATGTCTAAAATAAATTCAACTAGGGAGTGGAGACCCTATGTTGGAAAAGTGACTAGGGAGTGGAGACCCTATGTCTAAAATAACTTCAACTAGGGAGTGGAGACCCTATGTTGGAAAAGCAGACAAGGGAGTGGAGACCCTATATCTAATATAAATTCAACTAGGGAGTGGAGACCCTATGTTAGAAAAGTGACTAGGGAGTGCAGACCCTATGTCTAATATAAGTTGAACTAGGGAGTGGAGACCCTATGTTGGCAAAAACGTAACTAGAGATTGGGGACCCTTGGTTACCATGATTTTGAATTTTTTTTTCCTGGAATTAGTGAATGCGGGAATGAGTTTTGGAGGGGACTTCCCTTTTTTGGATTGTTGCTGCAATGCTGTTCTAGCCCTTGCGCTATTTCTTTTTGGATGTACCTGCTTCTTGCAAGGTTGCTTTGAATTACACCTGTTTCCTGTTTATCAAACAAAGAACAATTTGTCAGTTCGAAACGGTGGTTGGTTTTGCGGCCTTGATTAATTCAACCACTTGATCTCGGCCCCTTTCATCTGCAACTGGTTGTTTCCTTAATAACGATTGCATTTCTGACCTTTCATCTACAACTGCTTGTTTCTTGAATAACGATTGCATTTCTTACCTTGGAGAAACTCTGGCTTTTCCAAACATTTTCAAGACGGTTGTTCGGGGGAACTCAACCTTTTCGACTTTATTTTGCCTTCGAAGGCCTTTCCTTTTTGACTTCCTTTTCTTCTTCTTTTTTCTTCTTTTTTTTTCTAACTTCGGAGTATTGGGGAAATTTTGCTCCTCAAACCTTGGCGCAATGGCTAGCCGCGTGGGACATAAGACTTTTCAACTTTGTTTCGCCTTTGTAGGCCTTTCATTTCTGGGTTCTTTCTTCCAACTTTAATTTCAGATCATTTGGGTACCTTGTCTTTTCAAAACTTTGCCGAGACGGTTAGCCGCACGGGACTCAACCTTTTGAACTTCCAAGAATTTTCAATTTTAAAACATCAGATACCATGGCCGGTCGAAGTCGACTTGATGCCCCTGACGAGGCTGGGTGCCTTTTGCATATTAGCTTGTATCAAACGAAAGCCCTGTAAATCAATCTCGCTATCTCTTCTTTGCCTCAGCTTTGGAACAAAGTTAAACCGAAAGGGATTCAAAGAAAATAAACAATGGAATGGAGAATGAGTTTAAAACAAGAAGTGTCTCTTTTGGGGAAAGGAAAGAAGGACTTATCTGGAGTACATGCGGACTTCAATGAACATGACATGACTTTTGCACTGGATGCCTGATCTGTATAAACCTTCCAACTCTCAGAAATTTTTCACAAATTTTGCCTCAAAACCGAGAAGCCTTGCTAGGACTCTATCGATGCCGACGGCTGTGAGGTCCTCTTTTCAATCAGAGGCGCCCTTTGCGGGTTTTCACGAGCTGACCTTTCTGATTTCTTTTCTCACCATCGCCTTATAGTGCTCTTTGCGAGTTTTCACTAACAAGACTCTCTTATTTTCAATTTCTCTGCTTACCATCGACTTACGGTGCCCGTGTGGGTTTTCATCAATAAGACTCTCTCATTGTATTTCTCTCATTTTGATTGCATCGGATTCGAGTAGCTGCATTCTCCGATCCTTGGACATTCTCACTGATTGATCAGAAGGACTTGAACAGGATTTGGGGTAAAAAGAATTTGTATTGAATTACAACTTTGGAACCTTTCAGCCGAAATCATCGCCGGACCATTGTAACTTCTGCCCCAGTTTCAACTTTTGGGGAACATTGGATTTTTGTTTTGGTGTGACTGAACCCCATTGAGGCTGCCTACGTATCCTTTCAGAATCACGTCGAACGTAGTTCGGGAAACTTTGTTTTTGATTTTCTTTTATTTTTCTGTTTTGTTTTCTTTTCTCCTTCTTTTTCCTTTCCCTTTTTTCACTTTTTTTTTCATCTTTTTTTTCATCTTTTTCCTTTGTCTTTTATTCCCCTTCTTTTTTTTTGTATATTTCTTTTCTTCTCCTTTTTCATTGTTTTTTTTCATTTCATTTTTTTTCAATAGGACTTTCAGGTTCTAAAGAGAGTAATCAAAGAAGAGTAACCATCTCAAAAGGTTTGCAAATGGTTGATAGTGTTTGGGGTAGTGAGAATAAAAGCCTTCTTCATCCCAACCGGAGAAAATTAATACTTTATAGAGGATCCAATATAGTACCTTTGACCGCATTTTCATTGACAATTGTTTGAGGGACATTTCCTTCGATGCGTCCCAAGTACAACACACTCTTTTTGCAGTACTCTTGTTGCAATGCATGGATCTTTCCAATATGGAACCAATTTTTCTTCAGTTGTTCCAATCTTTGTTTCATTTCCTCAAACTTATCTTCTTTGCATTCTGACTCTTGATTCATTATTTCGAGGTCTGACAACGTTTTGGGATTTGGGCATGAAGTCCGCAAGCATGTCATGTTATTGAGATCTACATTTAAAAAGAACTGAAAAGAGAATAAGAAAAATGACAAGATTAAGAAAAGAGACATTCCTGGACAATGAAATATTAATTTCATTTGATTTTTTTTTTGGTTTTTGATTTTTTTTAATTTTTTATTCAATTTTTGAAGATAGAAGGGTTGACATCTGAAAGTAAGACAATAAAGTAAAACATCCGGATCACACCTTAAGATAATGCGGACGCAGAAAGGATAGCAAGACTGGCTACAAAGACTCCAAAAGCTTCGCGACCGTTTTCTTGCTTTTCTTCTGTCTCGGCAATGGCTGCAATGGCCTTCAATGCCGGATCAATTCCTCATCTTTACAAATCATTCCGACTATTGGCCCGATGATGTGGGCAGGCAACAGATTGTTCATCACATCAGGAGCTTCTTCATCCCAAAAAGCAATTCTTTCAGCTTCAATCAAATCTTCAACTGCCTTTTTGGGGGTCCAACAGTCTTCTGTATTGTGTCCCACTGCTCCAGAGTGGTATTCACATGTAGCATCTGTTCGGTGCGTTGGGGACTCGGGGAACCGCCGGATCAGGGCCACTGGATGCAATAGATTTAGCCTGATTAGCTTTTGGAACAAGCTTGAATACGATTCACCAATAGGGGTGAACTGATTCGTTTTGAAAGGCTCTCTTGGGCAAGGATTGTATTGGGGATGATTTGGTTGAGTATTATATAGAGCTTGGTAAGGATGGGCATTTCTGGGAGGTAGAGCTCGGTTTTTCGGATAATGTTGTGGCCGCGTGTAAGGTTGTGCGTTCATCACCGCATAGGGAGGCGGTGCCACGGTATAAGCATCATCTTGAAGGGGATACTAGTGTAGTGGGACCATAGGAGGCACGTATGATTGGCTGAATGACCTGCGGGCCCCCCTCGAGCTTGGAGCCATCATGGATCCATCTTCACTCCTATTGTTGTTCATCAAACCCTCTGAATCACTCTGACCAGTCTGTGATGTGGCCTTAAAAGCAACATGACTCAACATTCGGTCTGGTTTTAAACCGTTTTCAACGATTTCCCCAATTTTGATAGCCTCAGGGAACGGCTTACCCACATCAGACATCATGTTCTAGAAGTAGTCAGCCTCTTGGGCCTGCAGAAAGACCGTGGCCATTTTAAATTAATCCATTGAAGGCTTTACCCTGGCAGCTTGCTCACGCCATTTGACAGCATATTCACGGAAGCTTTCCGCGGTTTTCTTTTTTAAATTGGACAAAGAGTTTCTATCGGGAGCGATGTCCATATTATACAGGAACTGTCTGACAAAATCCCGGGACAGGTCTTGGTCCATATACCACTCTGGTGCAATTCCGGTTAAGCTCTCTCCGAAATAGGCCATCAAAAGTTCTTCTTTTCCACCAGCACCCCTTAGATGGTTACAATATCGTTTCAGATGAGCGACAGATCTTTGTGCCCGTCGTACTTTTCAAATTTTGGCATCTAGAAGCCAGCTAGCAAGTGGACATAGGGAAACATACAGAGGTTAGTGTATGAGACACTCTTTTGGCCACTCAGACCTTGCATTTTTTTCCAGGATTTGTTCTAGGCTCTTCATCTTTCGAGCCATTTCCTCTTGCTCAGGGTTTTTAACCACCTTTCTTGCTCCACCGAGAGATCATATTGCGGAGATTGAGTGAAGGAGTACGGGGTCAGATATGTTATTTCTGGTTGAAGCTGTGGACCCTAAAAGATGAACATTGAAGGCGGTTCCTTTGAAGCCGGTGCCTGGGGGCGAACCACAGAAGGCATGCCATGATCATTAGAGGGCATAGGAGGGTGCCCGAATGGGATGAGTGGGCTGGGCACAGGGGCGTTGGTAACCTCACCTGACCTGGGGATCAACTCAGGGAACCCAGGTATTGCACTTGGTGGTTCCCTACCATTACACCATGTCGACGCCCCCTTTTTCTAAAGCGAAATCGGGTTTACGACATTTGGGATGACAACTCTATTCCCGTTTGGGATTTGGGTTTTTAGAATTGAACAGTCGCCACCTAATGATTAAGTGCATTAGGACACTAAGAAGGGTTTTTGAGTTGGAAAACCAGAGTTCGGGTAAGGGCTAGAAATTATCTCAAGGGGAAGGTGTTAGGCACCCCTCAAGATCCACTAGTGTGGTTCCCGGCCATGCTATGTTGTGACTTTAATGCAAATAGATACACAAAGGATTTTACACACAAGGGGAGCAAATAAATACGGGACAAGTATGTGGGATCAAGGTCTAAATGATCTACAATTTGTTTAAAAGGGGGACTAAACACAGAAAATTATTCAATACATTGAATAAACAAAGAAGAAAAATCTGGAAGAAAAGGCATAATGCAGTAAAATTAAGGAGGAGTTTTGAGTTGTGGAAAAGGTATTAAGCGCGAAATAGTCTCATTTACTTATTGCATGCTATTACCCGTCCCACCTATCAGTCCTGGAGGCTTTTAGGACTACTAATCCTAAAGGGAAGAAGCTTGGCTTTTCAGAGGTTTAAAAAGGTTAAAATACTAAGGCGTCAAACAACACACATGAAAGCAGTTATGGGAGCACAAAATAATTAAGGCTCAGATAAACCTCTTTTAATCATAGAAAATCATGTACTTTAGCACGTCTTACATGTACTGATTAGGTCGAAATTATGCTTAACGTTAGGCAGACTGGTTCATTACATATTTTCGGGCAAGAAGTTCGCATTAGGCTCACGTGGCTGCAACTTATCGAAGACCAGTGCAATTAATTAACTACATACTTGTTTGCCTACGTGATGGCCTATAGGCATGGCATCTACTGGTTTCAGGAATAAAGAAACAAACTGTTAAGAAAGTTCCCAGTTTTAACAGAATGATGCGAGTTCTGTAATTAGTGTTGATCTTAAAACGGGTGATTCAGATTTGATTGATAATTCCTATAGGCATGCTTTCTAGCGTCGTTAATTTAAACACTTTTTATAGACGTAGCGGAAGCGGAGAAACGCTATAAGCATGGTATCTGAGTACTGTTAGTTTTTAACCCTATAAATAGGTTTGCCTAGTGAACAATGCATGCGTAGAGTCTGGATTTCTTGTTACTTATAGGCGTGGTATACATATGGAGATGCAAAATTCCTATAGACATGGTATCTATATGGATGCATAAACCTATAGACATGATATCTATGTGGATACATAAACCTATTGGCATGGTATCTACTTGGATGCATAAATGTGCAAAGTTGTAGGCAAGATACATGAGTACAGAAATGTGGTAATTCCATATAAGCATGATATCTACCCTTTTGCATGCATGGTTACCCATCCCTTTTCACTAATCACCCCAGAGGTTATTACAAAATTGTATTACAAACCAAGATGAACCAAAAACTGGAAATAAAATTACAATCAGAACTCTTAAGCTGCATCAAAGGAGCCTAATTCAAACCTAAGGTCTAACAATATGATATGATCCAACTGCCAGGATCAGGTTCCAAAGCCTTTCTCTTATCTAGAATATGTCAAAGTTCCAAGGAATTTGAAGAACTCCAAGCAATGCTCACACCCAGATATCAGAACTGAATGAAAGTGCAGTGTGGACGGGCCAGCCCTCCAATGTCCAAGTTTAGAGGGAGCTCAAGGTCCTAAGGCAAGGCTCATTGGAGGGGGGCAGAACTTAGAGTCTAGGAACAAGTGTAAGTGCAATAGAGGGGGTTAGGGAGTGCCAAGGCAGGCTGGTGGTCATGCCCAGCCATATGGTAGGCTGGTAGACCCCTGCGCAGCCTGTCAGCCAACAATTAAGAGTAAAGACCTATTGAAGGTCAGACTATGGTCTGGACAGTGATTAGGACACTGCCAGACCAAAGTCTCAAACTCAGCATACATATAAAGAGGAATGGGGATGGGAATATAAAGAGTTTAGGATTAGGGTTTGGGATTCATATAAGAACAGAAACAATGAAAGTAAAACTTACAGAAAGTTACAGCATGTAGACAGTAAACCCAACAAGAAATGGACTATAGAATAAACACATAGGGGGAGAGGCAGGAATTAAACATAAGAACATACCAGTTGCAAAAAAGTAAGCAAAGAAAAGCAGGATTCTTTCAAGCGAAGCCACAATCAGAGAAAGCCCTATATGCTTGTAGGTTAAGAGAACTCGAGTGTCTGTGAAAATTCTAAGTGTATTTGAGAGTATTCAGTGAAAGTAATCAGAATTGATCGTGTGTTGAAAGTGTGGAAGGGCTTCCCCTTTTATAGTGTAGAGAAACAAGTAAGAAAGGTAAGAAAACCTTTTTAAAAATCAGTCACAAATATTCTCCCTTCAGTCAAGGGATTTTAATTTCAAACGGGAGAATGTAAATAAGGAAAGGAAATTTAAGTAAAATCTGTCACAGTAGCATAAAAAGGGAGGATACATAAGGTTAATTTAAGGAAAGCATTCAATAGTACTCGATTTGTAAAGAGAAAGGAAAGGGAATCAATCAGACAACTAACAAAATCAAAGTAAAGAGGTTTGATTCGAATGAACCCAATCAGGAATAGGTAGAGGAGGGCTCAAATAAAGAAAATCAGTAGCAATCAGTCGAGACCCCATCAAAGAAGTCCAAAATCAATCAAGTAGTTGTCAAAACCTTTTGAAGGAGGAGTTTCTCATATATAAAGCAAACAAATCAAACAGAATGTCTAACATTGCAAGGTTTAGGATCATAAAACAAAAGAATACGAGTTCAGTCATAGATTCACAGTGCGTCTGAAGGTCTAGGGTCCCAAAGTGAAACCCTAATCCAGTTTATCAAAGAAACCCCCCAAATTCTTTGGTTTCAAATCGAATCAAACAAAGAAACGAGAAGGCAAGTGAACAGACTCAAGGAGTCTCATGAGAAACAAACAGACCATGATAGCAGGTTTGAAACAATCAGAGAAAGAAAATCGATTTGAGAGCATAAAAGGACATGTTTGGGAAACTCGGAACTTAGACAAGTCCAAAATAGACGAAACATGCTTAACAAGAACACAAACAGAGTTCAGAAAAGCAAAAGTCAAGAAACTAAGTAGTAAACACACATGGTAGAAGCGTGAGGAAAATTTAACACAGATTAATCATGTGAGCACACATATAAAAGAAAAGAAGGACAATACATGCGTAATAGAGAAGGAAAACATACGAGCATAATACAGACAAACATCTAAAAGAAAAGAACAGCAAGAATCAAAAGACTTTCAGAAACCCTAATTTGAAATCAAACGATTTCTGAAAAGGAAATTTGGGGAAAACACTCAAAACATCAAGAAGAACATAGACATAGCACAGATCTAAACAAATAACGATGAAAGAACCTCGAATGGCTTAGGGTTTTAGAGAAACCCTAGAAGCGAGAAAGGCTTGGAAGAACAAGATCAGATCCTGAGTCGAAATGGTGAGGAATCAAGCTTCCAGTGTTTGAACATGCCGGAGCGTGGCCGGAAAACCATAGATCTACGGATCTGAGATGGATCTGAAAAGAGACCATCGAGGTCAAGCCTCCAAACCTTGAGTAGCTTAGGCTCAGGGGTGATAGAGGGTGAGCTCAGGCAATCCATGGCTGGAGACGCCATGGATTCCGATGAGAATGAGGTGAGATAAGGTGGGAGGTGATTAGGGTTTAGGAGAGGTTAGAGAGCGTTTGAGGGAGACGAAGGGAGTTAGAGGCGGCGTCTCTATGCAAATGAGGTAGGGTTAGAGGGGTTAGGCGATTAAAAAAGGAAAGGAAGGATATTGGCCGTTGATCAAAATGATCAATGGCTTAGATTTAAAAGAAAACCGGGTGGGTTTAGCAATTGGGTCATTTAATTTTGGGCGGAATAATTGGGGGATAAAATTGAAAGGGAGAAGGGGTGTTATTGAAATAGAAATAGGCTAAGTGTTAAATAGCCAATTTTCCCTTTTTTATTTTATAAAAAATAGTAATAATGATTTTAAAAGCAAATTAAAAATACTGAGCAAACAAATACTATACAACTGTTAAATTAAAAATACTGGAAATAATTTTATAATTATAAAATGCTATTGATCGTAAAATAGGCTATAATTGCAATTACATGCAATTTAGCTTTAAAAATACCAATAAATTTGTAAAAATGTGCAAAAATCACCTTAATTATATTTTGGTGTAAATATGAGAATAAAATAAGTTATTCACCAAAAATGATTATTGTGGGAATAATTATTGGATTTTGTGGTATTAAAATAGGCACTAAATTGGTTTAGAAAAATCATTAAAATACCAAAACTCTTGGGTGTGCTTATATATGCACATACGTGCTATTTTGGTTATAAAAAATACCTAGGAAAAAATTGAGTATAAACAGCTATCCCTCTTTACCCGAGGAGGATGAAAGAGTTGTCGGGTAAAGATAAGATGGCCAATTTTGACCGGAAACGGCGATTTGAAAAGAATTTTGACCGAGCTCTGGCTCTTGAGGTGCCTACATATCCCTGGTTTTACAGGAATCAGGCCATATGTAGTTCGGGAACCATCGGCGGAATATGCCAATAGAGTTTCGAAAAGGACAGACGCGATGTTTAGGTTGTAGCTGAAATCTGATAGGCTGCGGGAACTGAAGCGGGATTGCTCCTGTTGAGATGGCCATTGCTAGCCGGCGTACCTGCAAGTGAGCAATACAACGTATTATGTGCATAAATTTAAATGTGATGCAAGTTCCCTTTGGACCATGAATGCTGTCTTTGGACGGTTAGGATGACGTCCTCAGACCATGACGTCCTGGGCCATGAAGCGCATAATAAGGGATTCGCAGGCTATGAAATGATGTTCTTGGGCTATGATGATGGTGCCTCTGAACCATGATGCCTTTGAATAATGATGTGCATAATATAAAGCGGGGTCCTCGGGCCATGGCATGGCGTTCTCGGGCTATGAAAATGGTGCCTCCGAACAATGACGCCTTTGGACAATTTGGCGATATTTCAGCCCATGAAATGTAGGATCTGGCGATATTTCAGCCCATGAAATGCAAGATTTGGCGATATTTCAGCCAATGTAAAGGCATAAATATAAACGGCGCTATTTCAGCCGACAAGGATTAAAATAAAGTTGGCGATATTTCAGCCGATAATGATTAAATATTAGCTGGCGATCTTTCAGCCGATGATGATTAAATATAAACTGGCGATCTTTCAGCCGATATAGAGATTTAAATGCAGTTGGCGATATTTCAGCCATGCAATGATTTGAATAAAGTTGGCGATATTTCAGCCATGCAGGATTTAAATAAAATTGGCGATATTTCAACCACGCAGGATTTAAATAAAATTGGCGATATTTCAGCCATGCAGGATTTAATTAAAATTGGCGATATTTCAGCCGACTGGTGGAGACAATGCTTAGTCTCGGAAGGCAGAAAGGTAGCCTTATGCAATGCAAGAAAAATGCAGGATGGAGGTAGAGCTTAACCTCGGAAGGCAGAAAGGTAGCCTTATGCAATGCAGAGAATGCAGATGGAGACAGTGCTTAGTCTCGGAAGGCAGAAAAGTAGCCATATGCAATGCAAGAGAATGCAGATGGAGACAATGCTTAGTCTCGAAAGGCAGAAAAGTAGCCTCATTCAATGCAAGAATGCAGATGGAGACAGTGCTTAGTCTCGAAAGGCAGAAAGGTAGCCTTATGCAATGCAAGAAAAATGGAGATGGAGACAATGCTTAGTCTCGGAAGGCAGAAAGGTAGCCTTATGCAGTGCAAGAAAATAGAGGTGAAGAGTGACAAAATTTCTTAGCTGAGAGATGATAGCTGCTAGTTGATTATCATTGTGGCGGCTGGGGATGTTGCGTGCGAGTAGCACTTGAGAATATGTGATGATTCTGGGAGTTGTACTCCTGAAAAGTATGAGTTTGTAACCGTATCCGATGATTCTCTGTCTTGGGGTACCTGCATTCAAAGAAAGATTGTGAGTTTTGTCAAGGGGGAAGGTTAGTTCGTCTTCCCGCGGACTGCGCTCGTCCTACTCGACTCTTGCTTTCATTGGGGTAGCGTTGCTGACAAAGCTGTTCTCATAGTATTTATGCATGATTTAGCAAAATAATAAAATATGAAGTAAATACGTAATAGATAAAATGATTTTAGATGAACCGACGACTGCGATACGGTTCAAGATATCACAACCTCTTTTGCTACGGAATTTTGAGGGTCCTCCTCAAAATTCTGCCCCAGTTTACTGGGCTGGTGGTTCTGACGGCTGCGCGTGGTGATTGGCGGAGATCAACTTCGGAAATTTGAGGGTCCTCCTCAAAATTCTGCCCCAGTTTCCAGTAGTGGGGGAAATAAAAATTTTATTGAATTGTGACCGAACCCATAAGGCTGCCTACGTATCCCCTCTTAAACGGGAATCAGGTCAGACGTAGTTCAAATTACATCATACAGAAATCATAATGATTACACATAATAGCGTTTGACTGCATCCAAATTAATTGGCTTTGACCAGACTTCTCCATCCATCTCTGCGAGTATGAGGGCTCCCCCGGTTAGAACCCGGTGAACCATGTACGGACCTTGCCAGTTGGGAGAGAATTTCCCTTTGGCTTCATCTTGATGCGGAAAAATCTTTTTCAGTTCTAATTGCCCTGGCGTGAACTGTCTTGGTCTGACTCTCTTGTTGAAAGCTCTGGTCATTCTATTGTGATAAAGCTGACCATGGCAAACTGCATTCAGTCTTTTTCCGTCTATAAGGGCTAATTGCTCGTAGCGACTTTTTACCCATTCTGCATCTTCAAGTTCTGCTTCCTGCATAATTCTCAGGGAGGGAATTTCTACCTCGGCTGGGGTGACTGCCTCGGTACCGTAAACCAACATATAGGGTGTCGCCCCAGTCGATGTGCGGACTGTGGTATGGTATCCCTATAGAACAAATGATAGCTTCTCCTGCCACTGCTTGTGTTTTTCTATCATTTTCCTTAGTATCTTTTTGATGTTCTTGTTGGCTGCTTCTACAGCTCCATTCATCTGAGGTCTGTAGGCTGTAGAATTCTTGTGCTTGATCCTGAAGGTTTCACACATTGCTTTCATCAGGTCGCTGTTGAGATTGGAACCATTATCAGTGATGATTGACTCTGGGACGCCGAATCGGCAAATGATACGATCGCGGACAAAGTTTGCCACGACCTTCTTGGTCACTGCCTTATATGATGTTCTTCAACCCATTTGGTGAAGTAATCAATTGACACTAGAATGAACCTGTGCCCGTTTGATGCGGCAGGCTCGATGGGTCCGATGACAACCTTTCCCCAAGCGGCGAACGGCCATGGTGAGCTTGTTGCATAGAGCTCGTTAGGAGGCACCTTTATCATATCTGCATGTATCTGACAGCGGTGGCACTTTCGGACATACTGGATGCAGTCTGTCTCCATAGTCATCCAGAAATAACCAGCTTAGAGTATTTTCTTGGCTAAGACAAAACCATTCATATGCGGACCACAGGTCCCTGCATGAACTTCTTCCAACAACCTGGATGCTTCCCTTGCCTCGACACACCTTAGTAATCCCAAATCGGGAGTCCTCCTGTACAGGATTCCTCCGCTGTGAAAGAAGTGATTGGATAACCTCCGTAGTGTGCGCTTTTGAGTAGTGTTTGCAGGTTCTGGATACTCTCTTGTTGACTGATACTTCTTAATGTCATGAAACCATGGTTTTCCATCTGCTTCTTCCTCGACATGAACACTGTAGGCGGGTTGATCCTGGATTTTTACTAGGATGGGATCAATGAAGTTCTTATCCGGATGATGAATCATGGATGATAGAGTGGCCAATGCATCGGCAAACTCATTCTGTACTCTAGGAACATGTCGGAATTCCGTTTTTGTAAATCTCTTCCTCAACTCTTGTACATGATGCAAGTATGGTAGTATTTTGGAGTTCTTGGCTGCCCATTCTTCTCGGACCTGATGTATGAGCAAATCTGAGTCCCCGATCACTAGTAACTCCTGAACATCCATATCAATGGCTAGTTTGAGCCCTAAGATGCAGGCTTCGTACTCGGCCATGTTGTTGGCGCACGGGAACCTGAGTTTGGCGGACACCGGATAATGTTGGCCTGTTTCTGATACTAGAACTGCTCCCATGCCAACTCCCTTAAGGATTGGTACTCCATCGAAAAACATTCTCCATCCATCATATGATT
>NW_017679005.1:0-18775 GCF_001879085.1 Nicotiana attenuata
GTTAAGGTGGGGGTTTGGTTTACTATAAGTTGAATGATGGTGATGAAGATTATTTATATATGATCATTATCCAACTATGGAAGTCACAGAACAAGAAGTTCAGTATTCTGTTTCTGGTTTTCCAGAAAATTTTTGGTTTATTATAAAAACCAAATTTAGTTTTCAAACCAAACAATATAGCATTTGGTTATTGAAAAACTTGCTTGAATCCAAACACTAGTAAAGTGTATAAATTCAACCATACATGTACAGATGCTTAAAATATTTGTTCTTTCATCTACTGACTGATATGCTTTATTTTGGATGTTCCTCCTTCCATAAATGCAGGACTTGTGAAATATGCAATTCGATTGCACACAATGTTGTTGGTCCAAATGACATTGAGTCAGCACAGCAAACAAATGAAGTAAATGCTTTGGCTACAAATGCAGCCCCTGCACAAGTATCAGTGTCTTCAGAATCTCGAACTTGTTTGAATGGCCATCGATTTCTGAACTTCCTTCTAGCTTGTATGGTATTTGCCTTTGTCATCTCTTGGCTCTTCCACTTTAACATCCCCTCATAGTAAACAGTTCATGTGTCGTGAGTAAAGAAAGGCCCGCGAGGGCAATTGAAGGCCTGACATGTGAAGAGAAATATTTATATATTCTTTTCAGACTAGCTTTATAGTACACATACTTACCTACAAGGCAAGCAGGTAAAACCTGCTGTATGTGGTCCCGGGCCCGGGCCTAAATGGGCTAAACGGGCCGGGCTAAACGGGCCTGCTGCTTAGCGGTCCCGGGCTCTGGCGGTCCCGGGCTTCGCGGTCCCGGGATTCGTGGGCTCAACGGGTAGGACCAGCCCGTGACGGGCCTAAGCCCATATGGTCCTGGGCTAAATGGGCCGGGCTCGTGGGCTTAGCGGGCCTAACGGGCTTTTTTTTATTTCCGGGCGTTTTTTTTTAATTTTTTTTATTTAGGGCAATTTCTTGTAAACCATATGTGTATGTATATATATAAATTGCTCTTATGCATGGCTATATAAATATATGTGGTATATATAATATAGAAATCTAATTATTAAAGTGTTTGACGAAAATGTAAAATAACAAATCAATAGTAAAACTAAATTGGCATGCATAATAAATTAATAACAAAGTACAACATGAAGCATAAATACGTCTAATAATTTTAAAATAACACAAATTGTTGAAAAATCTTAAAGACGAATTTGCGGATAAATACCCTCAACACAATACTTTATATGCCTCCTTAAAATGCCTGTGGTACACCCTGAACGAAAATTTAAGACTCTTCCACAGTTCTTGCACTTTAATATTTGGCCTTCTTCATTTTCTTCAAGCACTTCATAGTATTGCGAAACAAATAAGCGCACTCTTTCCGAACGAGGCATGATTTAACTTGAAAATTGAGATTGAGACTTGAAGTCTTGAAAATTGGAGATTGAGAGATTGAGAGAAATTTAGATTGAGAAATGAGTATTGAGTATTGAAATGAAGAAGAGGGAGGGGGGTACTTATAGTGTTAGAGAAGGTTAGTTTTGTAAATTAAAAAAAAAACGGCTATTTGTGCAATTAATATGACCGTTGGTGCTCATTGGGGGTGGGGCCCTCATTTTGAAAAATCTTGTTTTGTAGTATATATAGTACTACTTCTTCATGTATATATAACATATATAGTAGCATCCTCCGCAAGTTCCGCTATCATTTCTTCATAAGCTTCGTCTATCTCCGGTTGTGATTCTGCAAGTCCAAAGTTTCTTCTTTCCGAGCGGATCCAATCTCTGAATAGTACTGATTTTTCCAAGCTCTCCCTTATAGACGCTCTATGATCACCTATTTGAAGTCTTGCTTGACTGAAAGCGCTCTCTGATGCAACTGTTGAAGCTTGAATAGATAAAATATCCCGAGCCATCCTTGCAAGAACCGGAAAATGTTTTTCCCTTGTCTTCCACCATTCCAAAAGATCAAAGGTGCCGTCTGGATTCTCCTTTTCAAGTCCCTGCGACAAATAAACTTGAAGCTCATTTAGATGTGAAGTCTCATCAAAATTATCACCTTGAGAACCCCTAAACTCCGTCCAAGATTTAAGTGCTTGTAGGCCCGCAGCTCTTTTAGATGATTGTGAACTAGACGAAGTAGAGGTTGGAACATTTGGCCTAGCATGATCTAACGCAAGTTGGTAAACATTATAAATTGTTTGCGCATTTATTTTAATTGAGGCTTTTGCCTCTGCAAGTGTAGAAAATTCCTCAACTGAAAGATCTAAAGCCTTATAAATATTTGTGTACCAAAAGTGAGGACCTCCTAATTTTATTGTAGGATTTAACATTGCAGCAACACCATAAATAGGGGGGATAGGGAAAAAATATTTTTTAAACTTTTCTTTCATTGCATTTATAGCAAGTTGATAAATTTCCCCACCCTCCGAAAATTCAACAAACAAATCACATAGTGCTGCAATATAAACTAAACAATTTGAAATAGTAGGATAATATTGTCCAGAAAATGCATTTGTAGCAATTTGAAAATGTTCTAAAAAATCTATAAGAATTTTGACATTCGTCCAATCTTGATTTGTAAGGATTTCATCATCATCCTCACCACCAACACGAGCATTAAACGTTGCATTAATTGGGTTTCTATATTCATATGCAACTACTAAACTTTCGTACATATAATTCCATCTAGTTGGACAAGGTTTAGGAACCTTTCTTTCTCTAAGGCCAAATTCATCACATTTTTTAAAATACTCTCTAAGTCTACTTCTACGGTTTGAATAAAAAAGCCAATTAAGAGCCATTCTAACCTTTTCAATTTCTAAATTTAAAATTCTCATACCATCACCGACGATTAAATGGTAAATGTGACAAATACATCTCACATGGAAACAATTACTAAATGCAGGATTTAGTGTTGTTGTAAGTATGCCTATAGCACTAGTGTTACTAGAAGCATTATCCATAGAAATTGCCATTATTTTATCTCTAATGCAAAAATATCTACAAATATCTGCAACGGTGTTAGCAATAAACTTACCTGTGTGACGTGAATTAATTATTCTATACGCAATAATGCGTTTTTGCATTATCCACTCCTCGTCTATCCAATGACTTGTAACAGTTAGATAATCACAGTCATTATTACTTCTACCAATATCAATAGTAATAGAAATCCGATTAGTTATATGAGTAAATAAATACCGCAAATATTGTTCATATTCATGTTTATATTTATAAATATCGCTCTTAACTGTTGCGCGAGGCCAACCTTTATAAGTAGGATTAAAAACTTTTCTAATATAATGCACAAAATTAGGGTTAGAAGGAAAAGTATATGGTAAGCACATAACAGTAACCATCTTTGCTAATTCTTCACGATCTTTATTAGGATCGTAATATAAAATACCACCGGTCACAGTGTTAATTCTTGGTTGAACTAGATTTGAACCTGTACTAGGGTTAACCGCAGTATCTACACTTGTCCCCTCTTGCTGCGCTTTCATTTGTAAATATTTAACTTTATCTCTAGGGTGTGTTTGTATGTGCCTAGCCAAACTACCCGTACCGCTACGGTCTCCAGTATATTTATGCGCCAGCAATTTCCCACAAGTTTTACACCTAGCCTTATTTTGTTCTCTTACTTGAGTAAAAAAATTCCAAACTAATGATGTTTCTAGGCGTTTAGAAGGTTGTCTATTAAAAGTAGGGGTTTCTACAGGTGGGTCGGGCGGGGCATCAGTTGGGTTATTAACAGGACTAGTAGGTGAATCATCTAAATCCGGTTGGGTTTCATCTACATCCTCATTTTCCTCATCATTTTCTAAGATAGTTTGATTAGGATAAAGAGCATTCATAACTTCTTCATTTAATTGTTCACCTTGTGCAACATTATGGCAAAATTCACTATCGGAAAATTGAAAACAAGGGTTATCACTATCAAGAATAATAGGAGCAGCAGGGCGGGTAATAGGTCTGGGTCGGGGAGCCGGGGGAAGGGTAATACGTTGGAGACTACTTTCATCAATTTTAGCTTTTCCCTTACCACCAAACATTTTTTTCAAAGAAAATGCCATATTAATTACAATTATGCAAACTAAACACACAAAAATATATTCTTAAAAGTTAAGAGTTGGAACGAGTTTACCGAATTGCCGAACAACTTCTTGAAAATTGAAAATCGTTGAAGACTTGAAGACTTGAATACTTCATTTCACCAACTTCACAATTTTTCACGAAATTGCAATAATAAAATAATCAATTATAGAAGAGAAATTAGATATAGATTGAGAGAGATTGAGATAGATTGATGGATTGGTGAGTAAATGAAAGAATGAGGGGGTATTTATAGTTGAGAATTGGGGAAAAGTGTAATTATATAAAGTTTGGGGTTAAAATAAAGTTTGGGGGCCAAATGGCTATTTTTTAAAGTTCCAAACGGTTGAAAATTAAAGGCCAACGGCTAGATTTTAAAATCTGACCGTTTAAATTTTTTTTTTTAAAAAATAGCCGTTGGAGCCCGTTAGGACCGTTAGGCCCGGTTGAACCGGCCCAGGACTGCCTGCCGGTCCCGGGCTTAGCGGTCCCGATCTCGTGGGCCTCGTGTACAAGACCGGCCCGTCATGGGCTTCCTACCCATTCAGGGACCGGCCCACCAGGACCGTTTAGCCCGTTAGGACCGCGGGCCCGGTCCGGTCCCGGTCCCAGACCGGCCCACCAAACAGCCTTAACCTCGACACATCTCAAAAATGGGAGATCTCCACCAAGAAAACCTGGAGAAGTGCCCAACACTTCAACGGTAAGTCCCCATTTTCGGAGATTTAGTATAGATCTTTTCCTTTTGAAATATCCTCTTTCATGTGGAGGTTGATAAGTTCTAAATCGCATTACATGATATGATATTCTGATATGGAATTATAATCGTCAAAATGTGTTTGTTGTATGCAACCAAAGTACAAATATGTGGAGCATGTCCTCATAGACGATGAGGTTTCTCGAAGGATTTGGACATATTTTTCTCTGATCTACTAGATCCAATGTAACAGAATGTCACTGGTATGTGTTACCAATAAATGGTGGGGATGTGAGCCTAAAAATAAGTTGTTTTGGCTGAATTTGAAGGTAAACCCCTCATAACAATCTGTACATTAATAATTACTGCATAACAATCCTCACATTCTTATTCACCTCATAAACAATCTCTACATTATAATCCCAACATAACAAGTATGTGAACCAAAGGACACCAAAATGTAGACATGCGCTACCGTGTGTCTATAGAAAGAGAGCATTGCGACAACCAAATGCTGCTAGAAGAGCAAGAAGTTTCATGTCTAGTACAATAGATAACTAGGTAGTGTTGTGATTCAAACATTTCCTAATGCTGTTATCTCCAACTAATCGATGGCTAGACTAACATTATGAAAAATAAAGTGCCAGATGTTCACGGAGTACAAAATGAAAGATAGTTTATTGAGTGAAAAAGATGGAATTCCATTATACATTTGATGCCATTACTTTTAACCGTAGTCTCAGTCTCCATGGAGATATCAAAAGCATTGACCTGACCTTGGTTTTGTATTCCTACGCTATAGACCAAAATTACTGGACTTGGACGAACACCAGTTATCATTTTCCAAACCAACCTTGCAATGATATTGAAACAGAAGTGCCTTTCACCAGCTTCTTAGTTGCACTCCATGTATTGTCTATACACGATTGCGGATCCAGAAAATTCAATAAGGGTGATCAAAATTTGAACATCCTTTGCCAGTATGCTACGCAAGGGTGTTCAAAGTCTATTTCTTTTATCAATAACAAGTAATGTATAATATAATTTTTTGGTGAAGGGTGTTCAGTTACTACTCTTGGCCACACATAGCTTCGCCCCAGACTGTGCTCCCATCTACACACAATCCAGAACGCAATTCTCTATATCCATTCTGCAGGATCTCCAGAATTTCCATGCAGAAATTTGTGATTCTCTTCCTTAGTTTTGCTATCCTTGCTCAGTGGTAGAAACAACGCTGCACTAGTGCGGTCAGGCAGTACTGGAAGAAAGAACTCAGTGCTTAGTAGGTCCAGGCCGATGTATGTAGTGAACCCCTCGAGCAGCAAGTCCATGTATATATGTACTGAAGAAAGAAGGGACATTTACATTTTACAACATGCATGGTAGGTCTAACAAAAACACTAAGGTCATGAAGAAAAACAATTAAGGAGAAACTGAAAGGGAAATGAGGTATCGAATATGACTATGACAAATAGTAGCCAGGAACACTTTCAACAGCAGCTAAATATAAAAAAAGAATAAAAATCACAAATTACATCGTTCAATAAGAAATTTAAGAAAATGCAAAATTTGATGGCTCAAAATTCTGCTGCTTTCCCCCCTCCCCCTCGCTTCCCCTAGACACAGAAGAAAAGAACACAGAAAGTATAGAAGAAAGGAACACACGACTTTAGGAAAATATTCAGAGTGAAGTGACTGCAAACAAGATTCAAAAATGTGAAAACTATTAAAGCTTAACCTGAACTTATAATTCTTTAAAGCATATAAGTCATAATTTTGCAAAGAAGTAAAAAAAAAAAAAAAAAAAAAAGATGATTAACATCCTTATTGAAAAGAATCAAGGCACAAACTCTGATCAAGAACTCCTAGAATCTTCAGCTAAAACCAATGCACCCCCACATAGAAAAAATAATTCCTTTCCATGTCACACCCCTACATACAACAAAAACAACCATTATGCCTAACTGGGCATAAATTCCATGCCCCAGCCTAAATGGGCAGCCCGGTGCACTAACCTCCCGCTATGTGCGGGTCCGGGGAAGTGTCGGACCACAATGGTCTATTGTACGCAGTCTTACCCTGTATTTTTTTGCAAGAGGCTATTTCCACGGCTCGAACACCTGGTCACATAGCAGCAACTTTACGTGTTACGCCAAGGCTATCTTCATGCCGCAGTCCAAATGGTGCAAGAAAAAATTGGTGAAACGATACAGAAATCAAAAACAGAAAATTGAGGGTTGATCAATATAAACCTGAAATGTCAAACCGCCAAAAATATACTTCCAATTCTCCGCAAGAAGACTGATTTCTGTTGCAGTCTCTGCACATACTCTCTTCCATAGCTGCCCTCAATAACAATAACATAAAACAAAAATTAAGAATTTTCTGAAGCAATAGCAAGAAAGAAAAAGGAGAGTTCCAAACTTGAAGAAATGAAGTAAAAGACTAACCTTTGAAGCCTCACGACTAACGTAAAACGACATCGCTCTGCTATGTTACCACCAAAGTGTCATATTACATTACAAAACCAATTATGAAAGTCAACATGGTTCATCCTAAATCATAGTACGTACCTTCTTTATTCTCACACAATTCTATTATAACAACCTAAATTTCAATCTGATTGCTAGCCTAAACATAACTTTAATCTCAGTATTTTTGTGAAGATTGAATTTTCATGCTATGTGTTATAAGCGTGTGTGATGTAATTATATATAGTATCTAAAAAATTATATAGAGTATCTACTTTATTGGAGTTCGATTAGTCTCTACTAAAACGCGAGTTGGACACGGAGCGGCAATTGAAAGAAAAGAGGGGAAATTTTAAAATAATGGAAAGAACGATTCAAGCCACAAATGGACAATTTTGTCTTTTGTTGTTGATTTTGCTGTACTTATTGCTCTTTTTGAAATCAATATCCGAATTTAATCCGTATTAAGTAGAGTAGCAACTAAGGAACAAGTAGCATAAGCCACTACTACGCCAGCGAGGCACTAAGAACGGGTTGCTAGCAGAGGAGGATTTAGGGGCGGAAGGGTGTTCACCCAACCCCTTTGCCGAAAAATTACACTTTATATGTAAGGTAAAATTTATTATATACCTTTATATATTAGGTTTTAAAGTCCCTTGACATAGCCTAAAAACATAGCGTAGTGGTTAAGAAGGTTCAAAACCTTTGTAAGATCATTGGTTCTATTCCCACCCACTACCACAACCTTTTTAACTTTTTCCTTTTTTTTTTTAATGTTCTTGGCGGTAATTCTGCCTCCGCCACGGGTTGGTAAGCCCAAATGAGTCCATTCTCTGCCCTTACTTCAACAACTCTTCAACTAATAGTAAGGAACAAATTCAGCTAAAATAGTAAAACTCGTTCAATTCGTCTAGACTTGGAGGGGTTAACTCTGGCTAGGTATATGATATATATATATATATATATATATATATATATATATATATATATATATATATATATATATATATATATATATATGGGTCAATTTAAAGCTGCACTTCGTAAGATNCTTTTAAGCCATTTTGTAGTGTTTGGATAAAGTAAAAAAGTACTTTTAAGCACTTGTTTTTAAGCTAAAATGACAAAAACAAGCCAAAAGCCAAAAGTTAGAATTCCTAACTTATGGCTTAAAAGCTATTTTGGCTTAAAAGTCACTTAAAACAAGCTCATCCAAACAGGCTCTAAGAGTACTCCAAATTTACTTACAAGAATTCAGATTACATATTAGCTATACATAGATATAACCAGCACCTACACCTACTCCATGACTAGAGGCGGCGAACATGCGGATCGGGTCGGATATAAGCGGGTCAGAAACGGATAATTTTAAAAATTGAATAAATTATTCGACCCGGCCCGTATTTGAGACGGATAAAAAATGGGTTATCCGGCGAATAATATAAATATCCATATTATCCATGGCTTCTTGAATATGATGACTTATGAGAGAATTCCTAGTCTTCCAAACTCGAGGTATCCCGATTTGAGGCTTTACAAATATAAAAGTTAAACACATTAGTTATCCATTGGTTATCCGATCCATTTGGTTAACCATTTTCTAAGTGGATAATATGGTTCTTATCCATATTCGACCCGTTTTTAAATGGTTCATTATCCAACCCATTTGTTGATGGATAATATGGGTGGATAAGTGTTTTCTTTTAACCATTTTGTCACCTCTATCCATGAACGTGGATCACCTACTCCATGACTGTGGATCACTATTATTATAGGGTGACTTTCACTAATAGGATCATTTGATGCCGTTTAAAGTATGACCCCGTTAAGAAAAGTCTTGTGAAAGTAACATCAGGCCAGGGTTTTGGGGAGCTCTCGTGACAATGATAAGAATTTTTCATATGATAATCACTAGGATTTTTCAGCATTGTGGCTGAAATCCTAATGATCACCATAATTATATGTTAAGGAAAATTTCTTGCGATTGCATGATTGATCTCAAAATTCTGACCAGTATGCTTCAAAATTCTAGCTGAAGGCTATTCTCTTAAGACTTTTTTTTAACGGGGTCAAAATTTAAAGGATGATCCTAAAAAGGTTCATAAGCTTCATACATGAATTAACGCAAATAGCTGTCCACTTAATCTCTTAAACTAAAAATAGCCAGCGAATATATAATAAACGTATAATTCATGTATAATATATATATAATTAGGTATAATCTATGTATACCGGCTAGAAACCTTGAATCTGACAGGCTATTTGTGTAACAATCGTCCAGCCCAGCCCAGCCCACTTAAAGAGTACTTTTTCATAAGCCCAACTACCAGTTTCAATCCACTGAGGTTTTGTGTCAGTGTCTTGTTCCCGATTTCGTGACCTTCCCAGAGATATAAAGTCAAAACACCTTCCTTATCATAGCGATACTCTGTACAAAGATAGAGCTCCGTCCTCTTCGACCAAATATTCGACAGGTAAATTAAATCTCCGTTCTAAATTCTTCTTGTAGTTTTTCAATGAGATATGTCTATATTAACCGATGATTTGTTGTCTTTGTTGGTGCATATACAGAGTTGAGCAGTTTATGACTTGAATTGTAATATTAGCAATGGAGGTGGCTTCCAATTTCCAAACATTGTCTTTCGGACCTCGAATCAGTCGACCTCACTACCTCAATATTGTGAGTTTTTGTAACATTTCTCGCCCTGTTACGTTTAAATTTTCTTGCTGGCTAATTTCTTTTTTTTGAGTAGTGGGGTTGTCTAAAGGGTTTTGCTGTGCTAAAGAAAAATGTTGGGAGCTTAAGTTCACAAGCTGAGCAATTTTATAGTTTTTGGTTCCTAATGCTTGTTTAGGATTTTTCTTTTTTTCATTCCCAGGGTGTTGAATTTTAACGGGAAATTTACTTTTGAGGGATCTTAGTTTTTTCCTCTTATGTTTTGGACTTAGTCGTTTATACACAAACTTAATGGAATACCTTCGGAATAGAGAGCATTGATAGCTTGGTCTAATGTTAATAAAATCAACCAGTCATCTGGAAATAATATTTTTCTATTCCATGAATAATTTTTTCAAAGAGGTATGTGATTTTGATCTCCAAGTATTTTCGTGTGTACACCTTGTTTCAGGTTCTTGGCACGATTCCCATTTACACTTAAGACAGTTCATAACCTTGATAATCAACTGGCAAATTTCTTCGGCATTTCGATTGATTATGGGTTCCTTTTTCTTTTTGGTCATTGAATATTTGATCGGTTGACAGTTCTTTTATCCAACAACAAATCACATGCTTCCACATTTGTTCTAGTTCTCCTCGGATTGCTGCTCCCTTTCCCTTCTTTTTTCATCACTCTTTCCCTCTTTTTTGTCTCCTTCCCTGTTCTTGTTTCCTTCTCATCTTGTTCCGGATCATTAGCTAATAGACACTGACACATGTACTGTATAAAAGGGATAACGTGATTGCTGAATTTGCAAGGAATTGAATGGATGATTTAGAGCTTGGGATACTAATTGTTAATAGTTGTGCATCAAGTCATAAGGGTATATGCAGAGGTTGTGGAAGTGTAGTTTTTGAAAAACTAATGAGTTTAGGTGGAAACGGGTTGTAGAGGTAGTGGTGGTGAAGGTATGAATGTGGTGTAAAGCTGTTACTGCACCGAAGGAAGTCTAAAGGTCCTAAAGTAAATTTCTTTTGATAGGTAATAATTTTCCAAAGCTGAAGGGAAGGGCCCATAATTGGGGAATATAATCTTTTGCTCCGGTGGGAAGTGTCCTTGGTAGTTATTGTTTATCCTTTGCTACTCATATAAAGTTTTGTTACTAAATATGGTAGGTCTGAGATTTGTGTTTCATCTACTTCTGTTTGGTAGTCATGCTGTTTCTCTTCCTGTAGCCTTGTTGTGCTGCTGTCGCTGTTTCTGTTTTTGCACTCTAATCTTTCTATCGTTGGAAGTTCGAATACACTTAAATCCTAAGCTTTTCTTTCATCATTTTGCTGATTAAGAGCTCATAAGCCCCTCATCTTCATTAGCTATATTATATTGTAATCAGTTTAGCCACCAAATGTGTTCCTCTGGGCTGCTGGGGCATTAGCACCAGAGTGAGTGGAGATGAAAATTTGGTTGGGGTACAGGGAGAAAGCTTAGCAGTAGTCTTGTTACCGTACTATGAGGATTGTAGTTGAAATTTCCAAAAATAATGGAATTGTCTTCAATTGTGCAGTTGTCAGTAGTCTCAGTTTTCTTCTTCTATTACTATTATTAGTTTTATTCTGGTATGGTTAAATGTTTGATGAACCACAATCTTGGCAAAATTTGATATGTATTTAATTTCGTAACCAACTTTCAATTGTAGGGACGCATTGAGTTCAGAGGGCACATAGCTTCAGCTCATTCCAACATCAATGGTGTTCAGATCGATCACTGCCTTGCTTCACATTTTCAAATGCAATTCAATGCAGTTTCAGCTGGCAGAAATAAGATAGGGTCTGCATATTTGCCTGGACGATGTGCTTTTGATTTAAAATTTGGAAATTTTAGTAAGTTCTCCTTGCTTAGCTTGAAGATATTCAAAAAGTATGACTTACCTCTCAAAGGAAAGTTATTTACAAATCGGATTGATGAATGCATTAATTGTTCATTATCTTCTACATCCCTTTATAGATGCTTGTTTGCCTGCTGATGTAACTATTGTCTGATGCGGATCTTCTTGGGTAGAGTTGCAGTTCACATTGTGCTGTTGCTCTCTTTGGTTTATAAGTTCATATTGGGATTATATGGTTAACAATGTCTACATTTGTTCTTTTAATGAATAATTTATGTAAAACTTTTGCTTTTGAGTGTTTGATATAAATCATTTTAATTTATCATTGTTTTAGTGGTGGGTCTCTGGTAATAGTATGATTTTATATTATTTGCTCTTTTTTTGTACTTTGCTGTGACTTTAAATAGACAAGATATGGAACACTCAATGTGGTATTGTTAATGCAGTGTAATTACAAAATAGTGTAAACTTGTGATTTTCACCAGAAAAAAGCAGTTCCTTTTAAGGTTTATTTCTTGTTAAGCGTGCTTTGGTATCTTCCATGAAGATGAACACATACATTAATGAGGAGGAACTTTTGCACTTAAGGATGGGAAGCTTTGATGTCGAATTCTACTCAGTTGAGATTGTGTAATCTTCTTGAAATTTTCTTTACCTTAATCGGAACTTTATATTTATTTAGTTAAGAAATGGAAATAGTCTGCCCTTCACTTGCTTCTGTTTTCTCTGTATCATGTAGAGGTTAGGACCTCTATCTAAGATATTAGGAAATCTCTCTTGTGTAAGCAAGCAACCGATTCCTTGGAAAAAGAAATAAGTCAGCTAAACCCTATCTTGTCCATTTTAAGTATTGTGCTTCTGATCTATGTTACTCGGACTCTTCAAAAATGCCGTCGGGTGCGTGTCGGATCCTCCAAAAGTAGTGGATTTTTGGAGGATCCGACATGGGCGAGGCAACATTTTTGAAGAGTCCGAGCAACATAGCTTCTGATTCTTCCTGACAGTACTTTACTCCTTATCAGTTGTCTCAAAGTGCACGTTTGCAAAATTCCTAGAGGCCAGTTTCTTAGACAAGTCTTGATATTAGTGTTACATGCAGCATGTCTCATACCTGCCAAGTGTGTTACATCTGTTCAATTTTTTCTTTTTAATTTTTTATTTACTTCAATATCTTCTCTCCTAAGCTGTAAAAACATCTAATTGTGTATTTATTCAGAACAGCACCTTTTAGGCAAGGTTCCCATACACATTCACTGAGACCATGCCGCGTCATGAGTGAGGATTCGGAAGGAACTTTGAGCGGTGAAAACATCTTGCTAGATGAGGAAACCTTGGCGCAGGATTTAAAGAATGCTATTAAAGAGGAGAACTATGCCCGAGCAGCAAAAATTAGGGATAGCCTCCGGCTTCTCCAGGAGGACAGTAAGGCATCCGTGCTAGCAGCAAATGCTCGCTTTTACAACTCTTTCAAACATGGAGACTTAGCTGCAATGCAAACCCTCTGGTCAAAGGGTGAGAATGTCTGCGTCGTGCACCCTGGTGTTAGTGGCATAACTGGCTATGATCTCGTAATGGGAAGCTGGGAGTTCGTATGGGCAGAATATGATTTTCCACTTGATATCGAGATCAGGGATGTTCAAGTTCATGTTAGAGGTGATATCGGATACGTTACATGCATTGAAATGGTCAGAACCAAAGGCAGCAGCTGGGGAAAACAATTTGCTACAAATGTTTTCGAGAAGGTTAATGGGCAATGGTTTATGTGTATTCATCATGCATCGTATATCGACTTGTAAAATGTGATGAACAATAAAGCTGTTGTAGAGGTTGTGGAGATTGAATGAGTATTTTAGGAGCTGAAGTCTTGAAATCTGGGTGCAGAAATTTTGTAGTTTTGCTTCTATTATAGGTATTGATGACCTATTATTATTAATGAATTATAATACTAGTACTAGTATGTCCATGAAGTATCAAATTGCTTAAAATATGTAATTTATTTCTTCGAATCTGGATTTCCAACTTTTTCCACTTGACGGATGACTTGAAAATAGCATATTTTTTTAAATACATTTCATTCAGTCTTCTAGTGAAAAATGAACTTCCAAAACTTTTAAATTTTTTATTCGTTGTATAAATAAAATTAAAAGTTAAACATTTTATATGTTGAATGAATAAAATTATAAGTAACATTTATAATAAAATTATTAAAAAATAATGGTTTTTGATTTATTGATTTAGTTGGTGTTTGGACATAAGAATTATGAAATTCCGAAAAAAGTGAATTGTTTTTCAAACTGAAAATGGTATTTGAAAATTAGAGTTGTGTTTGGGTATGAATACAATTTGGAGTTGTTTTTGAATTTTTACGAATGCTTTGAAGTGAAATTCGGAATTTGAAAAATTCTAAAAAGCTGATATTCCAAAATTCCACGTTGATTGTGAAAAAAGTGAATTTTTTTTTTAAAAAAAGGAATCTTTTTTTATGGCCAAACGGGCCCTTAGTTATTTGAAATATAACTTTTTACTTGTATCTCTAGAAAATTTCTTATTTCAGTATCTTCACGCCTTGGCCCGATTTCATATCTTAGGTATTCGGAGCAACTTTATTAAAGTTACTTTTGCTCATAATTTTGTGTCTTTAGTCGAAGCTATTTCTTGGCACTGGTAGGTAAATACCTATAAAGGTTGCGGAACTGATTTAAGATGCTGCTCTAAAGTTTCCACATCACCATTCAAAAGAAGTTACAAGAATTTCTTTAAGAATATTATACTCAATATTTATACCACCAATTAGTGGAAAATCACACCATACAGTAATAAAGAGAATATATTGACACTATCTATACACACGTTTTTACTTTGTTAAAGTAAATAAGTTTACTACAAGCTACTACTAAGAAAGTAAACAATTTCTAAGCATGTTAGAAGATAATTATATGTAACTTTTACCCCCTAAAATAAAAAATTATAGGTAACTGTTTATACTATATAAAATTAGTTATCTGAAAAATAAGACAGGCTATTGTTTGACTCAAAAGTTAGCAATATACTTTGTAAGCTAGAAAACAATCAAAAGTAAGAAAAGGGTAAATCGTAATCAAATATAATAAACCTAGAGATGCAAAGATGATATTATTGTTGTAGATCTAGTATTGCAAAGTGATAATATGAACTCAATAAGATATGTTCGTTTGAGGTAGAGATAGAGAGAGAAAGCCAGAAAATGAGAGAGTTGTATTAGATCTGAGTCCCCCTTTACAATGTGAAGGTCTCCTTTATATAATAAGAGACCTTCCTCGAAAGAATTAAAAAGTTACAAAGACAGGTAACGTCTCCCTAGTGAAGACACTGAGTCCTAAACGATGTCGCTTTTGTCCTCACGTCCGAGTCGTACCCGCTACGTTAGTCGGCGTACACTCACTGGGCGTACCCACTGGCGTAGAGATGCTGAGGGTCAAATTTGACCCTATACAGTTAGTCCCTCCGCTCGTTGGAGACGCATTCGGTGGGCGTCTTCGATGAGCGGAAATGCGAACCTCGGCTTAGGAGAATTTGACCTCGACCAGGGGCGGCAATATGAATGAGGTGAAATATATGATGTTGTTGAGCCACTGACGCGCGGCTTCCTTTTTGGGATGACGTCATCGCCTGTATGCATCATTATTATATTTGCCCCCGAGGCGGTTCAGAGGATGATGTGACATTTTGGCTTCCCGGGCACGTTTTGAATCACGACTCTTCGATTTCTGCGCAACTTATCCCTATAAGTAGGAGAGAGGTTCGATTCGATTCAACTTTCAAGCCTTCGAAAAGCATTTTCTGATTTACTCCTTTGTCTTTCTTTCCTGTAACCGTTATTTCATGAGGGACTCTCCCACTTCTGTTGAAACCACACTTCCTATCGTCAGTGTTTCGTTTCTTACGTAGTGTAATCATGACGAAACGTGGACAGAGTAGTAAAAAGGCCAAAGATAATGCGGTTCCGCCATCTTCCGGTGGCGAAGGGGAAAAGGCGGAGAAGGCCCTTGTTCCTCTCAGTGTAGACAACGTCCTTCCGAAGGAGATGCATATTCGCAGGGATTTTCCAACTAAAAGCCCAGACCTTCCCTGGGAGCACAGCGTTTTATTACAATCCCATTTAGATGATCTTCGAGAGACGCACCATATTCCGGACCACGTGGAAATGGTTCCGGCCGGGACGGATTATGCCAATGTGCACCGGCCTGGATATTGCACATTCTATGAGTACCCGTTCTTGATCGGTTACAATCTTCCAATCTACCCTCTGATGGAGGAGCTTTGCCGTTTTTACAATGTGTGTCCGGCTCAGCTCACTCCTTACACCTTGAAGGTGTGCCGTATTATGACCACTTATGCGGCCAGGGCTGAGTGCAGCGTCTCGGTCCACCACCTCTTACAGTTATTCAGCCCTGGTTACCTGAGGGGTACCATGCTGCAGTTAAAAAGTCGTGGCACAAGGGGCTTGGTTGTTAAAGCCGATGATAAGCCCAACCGCCGTTTTTGGCGTAAATATTTCTACATCAGGACGGAACACCTGGTGTCGAATCCCGAAGGGTTCCCGGAAAGATGGAGTCCAGAACGTAAGTATTTCTACTCGTAGAATTCAGGACTGCTTGCGCTTTTGACCATACGACCATTGTGATTTCTTTGCTTTTTTCCTTTTTTTATTCGCAGCGAGGGCTTTTTTTTCTCCACCCCAGTTCACTGATGACATTAAATCATGGGTGGAAAGAATAATACCTTATGCGGAGGAATGCCGTACCTGGGCTGCATTTCTTCAACGGTACGACCCGTCAGGTAATTCGTTGGCTACGATTTGGGAGTTCCCTACGTTCTTGTTACCTGACTTATTCGCGTTGGCAGGTCGGAGCGCCCCTAAGAAGAAGAAAAAGAACGTCGTCACCTCACCTGGGGCGGGGACTGATTCTGAAGACGGATACATACCCTGTGGTTCGCCTAGTGATGGTGCTGCGGAGGTTCCTCAACCGCTGCCCGTGGCGGCGTCCACGAGGGGAGCGACTCCTTCAATGCCATCCCCACGGGCTGTGGAGGAGACTTCTAAGAGCGAGGAGCCGCCGGAAAGGAAAAGACGTCGGTTGATAACCGGCAAGGGGATAGCCACAGAGGACGAGGGGCGAGCGAGCCCCATCGAGAGTCAAGGCCAATTTTTATGGCAGATGCCATCCGTTCCGGGAGGTCGGCTCCCCAAGGGGGGGCGGCTCTCGACGCCGGCCCAACACGCATTCCGGAGAGCGGCTCGTCGGCTGCTGTTGGAGAAGCGGGTGATGATACCGAGAGGGTGGGCCCTAAGGCCGCCCAGGCGGATGCAGATGCGTTAACGCGGGGTCCGGCCCGTGTGGGGATGACGGCAGGTAGATCCAACCGCCGAATTCTGATCCCAGGAGGGTATAACCTGTTGCAACACAGCGAGCAGGCCGCAACGGATATGACCTTGCTATGTGCGGCCGCTGAGCGTGAAATGTTAAAAGGGGTTAGCGACGGGGAACTATCCCGGAGGGTTGCCGGCGCGGCCTTGCTGGTATTTTTCGATTTTCTTCATGTACCGTAAAGTAAA
Source organism: Nicotiana attenuata (assembly GCF_001879085.1). Taxonomy (NCBI): domain Eukaryota; kingdom Viridiplantae; phylum Streptophyta; class Magnoliopsida; order Solanales; family Solanaceae; genus Nicotiana; species Nicotiana attenuata. Next base: position 17,402 of record NW_017679005.1, read on the forward strand.
TTTTGATGCACACTGACTTGCCTTTCCTCCTTTTCCTCTTTTTTAGACTCTCATCTTGGAGGTAGAGAGGGGGCGGCGAGCGCAAAGGAAGGCAGCCACTTTTAACAAGGTGGTAAAGAAATATCGGCGGTGCCGTGTCAAGCATCAGGCGCTGGCGGACCTACCTAAGCAGTACCCGGAATTTCGGGTTTTCCGTGAGGGTTTGGAGCAGTCGGAGGCCCAACTGAAAGGGAGGGTGGCCGAGTTGGAGCAGATCGACGAGCAGCTGATGACCGCCCTGGCTCGGAACATTGAGCTGGAGACTCTTCTCCAGTCTAAGGAAGAAGAGTTGGAGGTTGGCCGTGGGGTAGCGGCGGAAGCTGCTGATTTGCGGATCAAGGTTGCCGCTATGACCACCAAACTCGATGCCAAGGCGACTGAGATTGAAGTCCTTAAGCGGACTGTTGCACCAAGGCCTGATGAGGATGCGCATCGTGAGGCGCATGACATGTGGGTGTACGCCGAGGCCAGATTGGTCGTATTCGAGGAGTTCTTATCTGCGGGTCGAGCTACTGAGGCGGAGGTTCAAGAGCAACGGCGCATAGCCCGTGTCGCCCGTGAAGCTTGTGGGTATAGTTCTGATTCCCCGAACCGGGCGGGCTATAACTCCGAAGACGTCAACCGTCTAGAATCCGGCTCTTGGGTCTCTACGGCCTATCAGGCCAAGGACGACGGTGGACGAGATGACGATCCGACGGGGGGCGGTGAACAGAATGGCGAAGCCCCTTAGGACTTGTATTCATTTTGTTTTGCTGTATTTGGAGACGTAAATGGGTCCTTTTGTACATGTATTTTTGGATGATAATGGAAGTTGTACTTTTGCTGTTATTCTTTTCTTTTTGTACCTTTTATTTTCGGCCTTTATATTGTTGATGGCCTTATCCGTGTGCGCAACTTCGACTATCGTCGAGTTACTCGCTCATAGTCGAGCTGGGTCGACTTATCGGCGTCGATGGCCTTAGCCATTATACCGTTGATGGCCTTATCCGTGTGCGTAACTTCGACTGTCATCGAGTTACTTGCCGTCGTAATCGAGCTGGGTCGACTTATCGGCGTCGATGGCTTTCGCCATAATATCATATATGGCCTTAGCCATGTACGTGACTTCGACTGTCGTCGAGTTATTTGTCGTCATAGTCGAGCTAGGTCGACTTATCGACGTCGATGGCCTTAGCCATAATATAGTTGATGGCTTTAGCCATGTAGACGACTTCGACTGTCGTCGAGTCGTTCACTTACCATAGTCGAATCTAGGTCGACCGTTGGCGGCGATGGCCTTAGCCATGATATAATTGATGGCCTTAGCCATGTAGGCGACTTCGACTGTCGTCGAGT
>NW_017679006.1:0-18761 GCF_001879085.1 Nicotiana attenuata
GTCAGATGTAAGGCTTTGTTGTGAGCCGCTCCCTCGGGAGGCAAGTCGTTTTTGCTAAATGAGATTTGATTGATGGCAAAGAACCTTTCTGCCATTTTTTCAAGCTGTTCGACTGAAGTTTTAACTGGCACATATGCCTCATTCAGAGTTTTCATTAAGATCTTCTGATGCTCAGGGGATTTCGTCACTAGCGACAGCAATGACACTTGTTCAGGATATTTTCTCAATTGATCGACTACTTCGTAATCAGGCATCTTCATTTTTTGGAAGAAAGCTTCCGCTTCCTCAGTACTCACAGGCTTCTTGGAAGGAAAGCGCTTTCGCGTGGCATTGTTACCTCCTGTATATTTGAATATTTCTCAACAGAGGTATTTCCTAGAAGCTCTCCCGAAATTTCTTTTCCTTGTATGTAACCACTGTCTGCTGGTAATTCCATGGCACCGAGGCAGGGTCCGTCATTGGCTTCTGTGGTACGCGTCCAATAACCACTGGCTCATCCAGCCGAGACGGTTTAATTGTCCCCCATACCATATAAGCTCCTTTTGGTACATACATTTGTGTTCCCTTTTTCACTTCAATTTTCTTTGGAGCGTTCACAACCAGTGGCTTTTCTTGGCAGCCTCGCGGAACATAGAGAATTCCATTTTTAGAAGGCACCGTCTCTATTTTTTTTCAGCCTTCTTTTCAGGTTCAGTCTTGACGATTTTATTCCTCTTTTCCCCTTTTTCTTGCTTCGGGGTTGCCTTGGGCTTCTTTTCTACATCGGCGATAGCAATTATAGCTTTTAAGGCTGGATCAAACTCCCTGTCTTCACAAATAATCCCGATTATCGGCACGTTGTTGTGAGTGGGCAACGGATTGTTGGTCACATTTGGGACGTCCTCGTCCCTCAGCACTATCTTCCCTTGCTCTATCAAGTCTTCCACAGCTCTTTTTAACATCCAACAGTTTTCTTTATCATGCCCCTCAGCTCCTGAGTGGTAAGCACATCGGACGCCCCGCTGATAGGAGGGTGATTCTGGGTTTTGCCTGTTCGGGGGTATGGGCTACAGCAAATTCATTTGAACAAGCTTCGGGAACAGACTGGAGTAGGGTTCACCGATTGGTGTAAAATTTGGTCTCCTGGGTGGTTCCCGAGGACGGAAGTTATTTTGCAGAGGTCGAGGATTATAGTGATTTTGGTGAGAAGGTTGATTTCTTGGAAATGGGGGTTGATATCTGTTGGCCTGTGGCTGCGGTCGGGCAAAGGGTTGTGCGTTCATGACCGCATAAGGTGGGGGAGCATAAGCCATATCAGGATGAGGGTAGTAGTGTTGAGGGGTTCTTTCGGAAAATACTGTTCTAGGAGCCCGATATCTTCTTGCCCCTGATGTTGTCATAACCGTTTCCTCTTTCTTTTTACCTTTGGCCATTCCTCCAGACCCGCCTTGGATGGCTTGGGAGGTTGCTCTGATGGCCGACTGACTCAAAATCCTGCCCGTTTTAAGACCATCTTCTACCATTTCTCCGATTTTAATCGCCTCTGCAAAAGGTTTACCCATGGCCGACATCATATTCTGGAAGTAATCTGCTTCCTGGGACTGAAGGAAAATCGTGACCATTTCTACCTCATCCATAGGAGGTTTTACCCTCGAGGCTTGTTCGCGCCACTTTATAGCATATTCCCTGAAACTTTCCGAGGGCTTCTTTTTCAAATTTGCCAAGGAATTCCGGTCCGGTGCGATGTCGATGTTGTATTGAAACTGCCTCACAAAGTCTCTGGCAAGATCATCCCAAATGTGCCATCGGGAGACGTCTTGGTCCATGTACCACTCTGAGGCAATGCCCACTAAGCTCTCTCCGAAATAAGCCATCAACAATTCTTCTTTTCCGCCGGCCCCACGCAGCTGATTACAATACTTTTTCAAGTGAGCGATGGGATCGCCATGCCCATTATACTTTTCAAACTTTGGCGTTTAAACTCTCGAGGGCAAGTGCACATGAGGGAACATGCACAAATCTGTATAAGAAACACTTTTTTGCCCACTCAAGCCTTGCGTATTCTTTAAACTCTGTTCAAGGCTCCTCATTCTTTTTGCCATCTCATCTTGTTTAGGAGCTTTGGGAGTTTGATCTTGTCCTGGCGTAAGCTAAAATAGTGGTGGCTGAGAGTAATTATATGTGGGATATTAAGGAGGATCCACCGGAAAGATAGGGTTTTGGAAGGTGAAAGCTGAGGGATCAAAGGCGGGCCTTGGCAGTGAAGGTTGTGTTGTAGCAGAGCATGGTGGAGCAGTGAAGATGTTAGGAGTTGCTCCTGCTGGGAACACCTGGGGGCGGACCTCAGAAGGTGTTCCGACGAAGTGAGCGGTCATGGTAGGTTGTCCCAACGGAGTATGAGGGTGGCTGATGGGGATATTGGAGGTACCCCCAGATCTAGGGAATAGTTCAGGAAATCCAGGGATGGCGCTTGGAGGCTCCCTTCCATTGGTCCAGGCGTCCCACATCTCCATGAGTCGGAGACGTAGTACCCGGTTCTCTTCAGCTGTGACAGACTCAGATGCCGGGATCCCCGAGATGGGGCTATCCTCAGAGATGGGAACTGCGGGCAAAGTCATTTCTGTAGACATTTCCACACTTCCTTTCGATCTGGTAAAGTATTGATGCGATGCTAGCTTACCATAACCAACCACCGTTTCTAAAAGCTAGGCTGGAATTGACAGCAACACACGGTTAGTTTGAGACAAGTAACAGATAGGTAATCGCACATTGGGGTGTGATGCACCTATACAGTTAAACGGATGTCTACATGTTTGCACTGGTTGCATGTGTCATCTCGACTTTTCTTTTTCTATTTTCTCTTCTTTTGATTTTTACTCTTTGTTTTTCTTGCTTTTCTCTCTCTTTTTATTTTTTCTCTCATTTTTCTTTTCCCTCTGATTTTCATTTTCTGCTTTTCGTTTTTCTTATGCCGTGGTGTGATGACCCAAAGGGTCATCACCTGTTTTCTCTTTCATTCCGTGCTTCCGAGACCTTGAAAACCTCATTTTTACTTGCCTCGATTTGCGTGCGCAGTCCAGCGCGTAGCCGGAAAGCTTAAATATGAATTCTGTGTAAACATTTATGAATTTTTGATATTATTATGATTAAAGTTGACTTTGGTCAACATTTTGGGTAAACGGACCCGGACCCGTGATTTGACGATCCCAGAGGGTCCGTAGAAAAATATGAGACTCGGGCATATGCCCGGAGTCGAATTCCGAGGTCGAGAGCCTGAGAAATGAATTTTTCTGTGAAATTGTTTTTTTGAAATTTATATGGAAATTTGAAATGAAAATGGATTAGAAAGCGTTGGTATCGGGCCCGTATTTTGGTTCTGGTGCCCGGTACAGGTCTTATATGTGGTTTAAGCGCTTCTTGTGAAATTTGGTTGAAATCGGACGTCATTTGACGTGTTTCGTACCTAAATATCAAAATAATGAAAGTTTATGAAGTTTGAAGAAAAATTGATGATTTTTTAGGTTTGATTCCTCGTTTATGATGTTATTTTGGCGATTTGATCGCATGGTTAAGTTCGTAGGATGTTGTTGAGTTAGTGTGTGTGATTGGTTAGGAGCCACGAGGGCTCGAGAGTGTTTTCGGAGGTGTTCGGGGTGGTTTTGAACTTAGTGAAATTGCAGAAAAATCTGCAACAAGTGCACAATAAATTCCTTCATCGCGTTCGCGATGTCTCCTTCGCGTTCGCGGAGCTTCAGGTTCCTCTCTCCTTCGCGTTCGCATCCCTTCACCGCGATCGCGTAGAGTTATCGAGTTTTGAGGGCCCAGCCCTCCTTCCTTCTTCGCGTTCGCGGTGGCTTGACTGCGTTCGCGTAGGTCTCCAGCCCCTTTCCATCGCGTTCGCATTCAGGCCAACGCGTTCGCGTAGGCAAAACTCCTTGGACCCCAGTTTTCCTACTTCGTGTTCGCATACTGCCCTTCGCGAACGCATAGAGTAACAACCAACCTTCTTCGCGAACGCGACCCCTGTGTCGCGAACGCATAGAGTAAAACCCTTCAGTGAATTTTTCTTAAAAACAGAACACTTAACACGGGATTTCTTCATTATTTTCACACGAGCTCTTCTCCTTCTCCCTCCATAGACAAGTTTGAAGAACCTCTTCCTCCATAACTTCATAGGTAAGTGTTCCTAACTTCATTCCCTCTTAATTTCCTCAACTAATCACTAATTTCCTAGCCCTAAATCATGAAATCAAAGTAGAAATTAAGGGTCTTGGGTAGAGCTAGGGTTTTGAGAATTTCGGGTGATTCAGCCTCAATTTGGGGTCGAATCTTAAAATAAATCGCATATTTGAACTCGTGGGGTTATGGGTGATTGGGTTTTTGTTCGAGCCTCGTGTTTGGACCATGTGGGCCCGGTGTCGAATTTTTGTATTTTTGGAACAATGCTAGAAAATTCATTTCTAGGCTATGGGATTATGTTTTCGAGCCTTTATTGATATTATTGAATTAATTATGCCTAGATACCATTGTATCGGAGTCGGATTGTAGAGGAAAGGTGGTATTAGAGAGTTGATTGCTATTCTCGGACCGAGGTAAGTATTTGTTCTAACTTTGGTTTGAGGGAATAGGACTAGGATGTTATTTGCTAACTGCTAAATGTGGAGTACGGTGTATAGGCATGGTGACGGTTATCTATGCACCATAGTCTAGCATGACCGTGAGTCTTAATTGTGTTTGACTCGGATTTTTGTGATACATCTTCCTTGTTTAATTGATAAGTTTCATATAATGTGAATGGTTGAGGAAGAATTGTGATTGGTATAGTATTAGAGCGTTGGCTCGAATTGGAAATTGATAATTGAGAAAGAAGTGATTAAAAGAGGAAGTGTTGTGATTATTCCTTGCCGGGACGCGTAGTCTATTATTGTTGTTGCTCCCTTGCCGGGATTTAAGCATTATATGTATTCTCCCTTGCCGGGATATTTGGGTTGTTAGTTGTACCCTTGCCGGATTAAATCGTTATGTTGTTGAATTCCCCTAATGGGGCCTCCTCTAGAAAGATTATATGTATTATTCATTATGAAATGGGATCGTGTGGCACGCCGTCCACTTATGAATTATGAAATGGGATCGTGTGGCACGCCGTCCACTTATGAATTATGAAATGGGATCGTGTGGCACGCCTTCCACTTATGAATTATGAAATGGGATTGTGTGGCGCGCCGACCACTTATAAATATATACTAATGGGATCGTGTGGCACGCCGACCACTTATATGAGTCACAGTATTGATGTAGTTTCGTTGTTATATCCGTTGATCTATTTTCACTGTATCCCCCCGAGCATGCCCCTCCCTAGTTTTATTTGATGTTTTCTGTTTTTATTTCCGTTGCCTTTGTATATATATATATCTGCACAGGTTGTTTTTGGTAGGTCCTGTCTAGCCTCGTCACTACTTCGCCGGGGTTAGGCCAGGCACTTACCAGCACATGGGGTCGGTTGTGCTGATGCTACACTCTGTGCATCTTTTGCACAGATCCAGGAGCAGCTTTTGGACAGTAGCAGTAGGATTGCCGGGAGCTATCTTCAGTCCAGGGACTCACGAGGTAGCCTAGCTGGCGTTCGCAGGCCGAAGTCCCTTCTATGTTTTAGTTTGTTTTCTTTGTTTCGAGACAAACAGTATGTAATATCATTTCAGACTTGTTTTTAGTACTCTATAGCAGTCCTTGAGCTAGTGACACCAGACTCTGGGTTGAAATGTGTTTCAACTTCCGCAAATTTTAATTCAGTTATATAGGTTTAAAGTCTTCCGCTTTAATTAAAATGCCTCCGTTTATTTATATTGTTAAAATGTCATCAGTGAAAAGTTTTGAATATTTGGCTTGCCTAGCTCCGACAGTAGGCGCCATCACGACTCCCGATGGTGGGAAATCTGGGTCGTGACAAGGATATGTCTTATGAGGAGGAGCTTGTCAGCCGTGCATCCAGTGTTTCATGTGTCCATGCTTCGGAGGTATCACGGCGATCCAGCCCACGTATTAGATTTCAACACTGTCCAGTTGGACAAGGATCTGTCTTATGAGGAGGAGCCGGCAGCTATTCTAGACCGACAGGTTCGACAGTTGAGGTCGAAGAGTTTTTCTTCAGTGCGTGTCCAGTGCAGAGGTCAGCCTCCTGAGGCATCGACCTGGGAGTCCGAGTCTGATATGCAGAGCCGTTATTCTCATCTATTTCCCGACTCAGGTACTTCTTTCTTTTGTCTGTTCGAGGACGAACGGTTGTTTTAGAGGTGGAGAATGTGACTACCCAAAGGCTCATCACCTATTTTCTCTTTCATTCCGTGCTTCCGAGGCCTTGAAAACCTCATTTTTACTTGCCTCGGTTTGCGTGCGCAGTCCGGGCGCGTAGCCGGAAAGCTTAAATATGAATTATGTGTAAATATTTATGAATTTTGATATTATTATGATTAAAGTTGACTTTGGTCAATATTTTGGGTAAATGGACCCGGACCCGTAATTTGACGGTCCCGGAGGGTCCGTAGAAGAATATGAGACTCGGGCATATGCCCGGAGTCGAATTTTGAGGTCGAGAGCCCGAGAAATGAATTTTTCTGTGAAATTATTTTTCTGAAATTTATATGGAAATTTGGAATAAAAATGGATTAGAAAGCGTTGGTATCGGGCCCGTATTTTGGTTCCGGCGCCCGGTACAAGTCTTATATGTGGTTTAAGCGCTTCCTGTGAAATTTGGTTGAAATCGGACGTCATTTGACGTGTTTCGGACCTAAATATCAAAATAATGAAAGTTTATGAAGTTTGAAGAAAAAGTGATGATTTTTGAGGTTTGATTCCTCGTTTATGATGTTATTTTGGTGATTTGATCGCACGGTTAAGTTCGTAGGATGTTGTTGAGTTAGTGTGTCTGATTGGTTAGGAGCCCCGAGGGCTCGGGAGTGTTTTCGGAGGTGTTCGGGGTGGTTTTGAAATTAGTGAAATTGCAGAAAAATCTGCAACAAGTGCACAGTAAATTCCTTCATCGCGTTCGCGATGTCTCCTTCGCGTTCGCGAATCTTCAGGTCCCTCTCTCCTTCGCGTTCGCATCTTTTCACCGCGATCGCGTAGAGTTATCGAGTTCTGAGGGCCCAGCCCTCCTTCCTTCTTCGCGTTCGCGTAGGTCTCCAGCCCCTTCCCATCGCGTTCGCATTCAGGCCAACACGTTCGCATAGGCCAAACTCCTTGGACCCCAGTTTTCCTTCTTCACGTTCGCATAATGCCCTTCGCGAACGCATAGAGTAACAACCAGCCTTCTTCGCGAATGCAACCCCTATGTCGCGAACGCATAGAGTAAAACCCTTCAGTGAATTTTTCTTAAAAACAGAACACTTAACACGGGATTTATTCATTATTTTCACATGAGCTCTTCTCCTTCACCCTCCATAGACAAGTTTGAAGAACCTCTTCCTCCATAAATTCATAGGTAAGTGTTCCTAACTTCATTCCCTTTTAATTTCTTCAACTAATCACTAATTTCCTAGCCCAAAATCATGAAATCAAAGTAGAAATTAAGGGACTTGGGTAGAGCTAGTGTTTTGAGAATTTTGGGTGATTCAACCTTAATTTGGGGTCGAATCTTAAAATAAATTGCATATATGAACTCGCGGGGTTATGGGTGATTGGATTTTTGTCCGAGCCTCGTGTTTGGACCATGTGGGCCCGGTGTCGAATTTTGGTATTTTTTGAAGAATGCTAGGAAATTCATTTCTAGGCTATGGGATTATGTTTTCGAGCCTTAATTGATATTATTGAATTAATTATGCCTAGATACCATTGTTTCGAAGTCGGATTGTAGAGGAAAGGTGGTATTAGAGAGTTGATTGCTATTCTCTAACCGAGGTAAGTGTTTGTTCTAACATTGGCTTGAGGGAATAGGACTAGGATGTTATTTGCTAACTACTAAATGTGGAGTACGGTGTATAGGCATGGTGACGGTTATCTATGCACCGGAGTCTAGCATGACCATGAGTCTTAATTGTGTTTGACTCGGATTTTTGTGATACATCTTCCTTGTTTAATTGATAAGTTTCATATAATGAATGATTGAGGAAGAATTGTGATTGGTATAGTATTAGAGCGTTGGCTCGAACTGGAAATATAATTGAGAAAGAAGTGATTAAAAGAGGAAGTGTTGTGATTATTCCCTTGCCGGGATGCGTAGCCTATTATTGTTGTTGCTCCCTTGCCGGGATTTAAGCATTATATGTATTCTCCCTTGCCGGGATATTTTGGTTGTTAGTTGTACCCTTGCCGGGTTAAATCATTATGTTGTTGAATTCCCCTAATGGGGCCTCCTCTAGAAAGATTATATGTATTATTCATTATGAAATGGGATCGTGTGGCACGCCGTCCACTTATGAATTATGAAATAGGATCGTGTGGCACGCCGTCCACTTATGAATTATGAAATGGGATCGTGTGGCGCGCCGACCACTTATAAATATATACTATGGGATCGTGTGGCACGCCGACCACTTATATGAGTCACGGTATTGATGTAGTTTCGTAGTTATATCCGTTGATCTGTTTTCACTGTATCCCCCCGAGCATGTCCCTACCTAGTTTTATTTGATGTTTTCTGTTGTTATATATGCACAAGTTGCTTTTGGTAGGTCCTTGTCATGCCCCAAATTCGAGGGACATGACCGGCGCCCGACCGGGTAGCCCCAGTCAAGCGAACCTGGGTGCCTTTCCTAACCCACGTGTTACCCCATGTTTTCCTTGCTCAATATTCCAAGAATTAGCCATATAATTAACTTAGAATACCTTTTTGCAACACATATATACGTACATAATAGTTAATGAAATTACAAATTCTTTGCCCAACACATGAACATAGATTTACACAAGTTCTTAACCCACATCTACTGTCCACGGAGCCTCTAAAAGTACAACAGGATAATATTGTATTTGCCGGTAACAAGGCTCCGGCTATGCCTTTCACAAAAAAATCAAAATAAAACTCTAGAAAGAAGCGGCCTGAGCCACGCAGGGCCCCGAGAGGAAAGGGGCTCACTAAAAAGCTGATGGAGGACGGAGGGGAGCTACGATCGGTGGACTGGAGTACCTGCTACGGATCCACCTACAATCATAACACGAATGTAGCGCCCCCAGCAAAAGGGACGTCAGTACATTTGAATTGTACTGGTATGTAAGAACAAACCTTGCTCCAAGTAAACTCGAACCATAAACAAGTATGTAGCAGTAATAAGAACAACAATCAAATCAACAAAGAGGGAACAACTAAGCCGAACAAGTATACAATCTCTCCTGCCTCCTCTTCCACACTTCCACATCAGTAATTTCACAATTATAAGCAAGTATGTAATCGTAATAGAAATAACAATCAAATACACAAAGAAGGAACAATCAAGCCAAACAAGTTTACAATCTCTCATGTTTTCCCCTTCCACATTTCCATATCAATAATTTCACAATTTGTTCATAATTTCATTTCANAAACCAACTCAGCTATAACCAATCACTTAAAACTAATAAAAGAATTACTAAACACAGAATAAAAAAGTTAAAATCAAACAATGATTAACAGGACTACCTAAAGATCAATTAATCCTATAGAGGTGACACTGAAATGAAAGAACAATTTTACTAAATTTAAAGAAGATCATAAGACCAATCAACAACTAACAGAGTCAAAATTAAGCTAAAAGAAAATAATTACTAAATCAATCTCATTTATACTAAAAGAAATCAGAAAAATAGGAGGAACAATTACCGGGTTAAGACTAATAATCAACACTTAATAAAAAGAAATACCTCAACTAAATCCAGTGGCCCATTTGAACAAATTCGGACTATAATCGTCCCTAATTAGGTGTTTCCACGAGAAAACGCCTAATTAAGGGCTATTATAGTCTGGAAACCCTTTTATTCCCCAATTGCACGCATTGGGGTTCTTGGCCGGACTCCGATTTAAAATTCGAGAAAGACCAGTGAGTTTTGGAGGGGCTAGCCGCAAAAACTGGTTAACTCTGGAACTGGCAGAATCTCCCTGTCCGCTGGAGGACACGGGCGCATCATGAGATCTCTGGGCCTGGGCGGCTACTAACTGGGTCAACATATGGATGGCTCCTCTAAGGTCCGCATCAGAAACCTCGGGACCAGGAGCTGGAACGGTGCCAGAATCAGGAATATCGGCGGGAGGGATGGTGGCACCCTCTGTCGCTGCAGGAATAGGAACGCTCTGGTCTAGGACAGACGGGCCAGGTAGGTTCAAGGCCGGGGAGTCACTCTCAACCACGGCATCAGGTACATGATTCATAGCCTCCCTCGAGGTGGCATTGGCCCATTGGCCGAGTCTAGCTCTCTTCTTAGGTGCCATTACTAAAAAATTCGGAACAAAGAACGAGTTAGACATAGATACTTTCACATTTCACTTCACCGCACGATACAGAATAACAAGGAAGTGGGAAATTTCCTAAATGTCCATGCAGCCCCCACTTATAGATGTGGTCGACTTTACACCGATAAGTAGGGCTCTACTAGACACGGCTCCGAGACATCCTAAGACTCCTTAAAACCTTAGGCTCTGATACAATGTTTGTCACGCCCCAAATTCGAGGGACATGACCGGCGCCCGACTGGGTAGCCCCAGTCAAGCGGACCTGGGTGCCTTTCCTAACCCACGTGTTACCCCATATTTTCCTTACTCTATATTCCAAGAATTAGCCATATAATTAACTTAGAACACCTTTTTGCAACACATATATACGTACATAATAGTTAATGAAATTACAAATTCTTTGCCCAACACATGAACATAGATTTACACAAGTTCTTAACCCACATCTACTGTCCACGGAGCCTCTAAAAGTACAACAGGATAATATAGTATTTGCCGTTAACAAGGCTCCGGCTATACCTTTCACAAAAAAATCAAAATAAAACTCCGGAAACAAGCGGCCTGAGCCATTCAGGGCCCCGAGAGGAAAGGGGCTCACCAAAAAGCTGATGGAGGATGAAGGGGAGATACGATCGGTGGATTGGAGTACCTGCTACGGATCCACCTACAATCATAACACGAATGTAGCGCCCCCGGCAAAAGGGACGTCAGTACATTTGAATTGTACTGGTATGTAAGAACAAACCTTGCTCCAAGTAAACTCGAACCATAAACAAGTATGTAGCAGTAATAAGAACAACAATCAAATCAACAAAGAGGGAACAACTAAGCCGAACAAGTATACAATCTCTCCTGCTTCCTCGTCCACACTTCCACATCAATAATTTCACAATTATAAGCAAGTATGTAATCGTAATAGAAATAACAATCAAATACACAAAGAAAGAACAATCAAGCCAAACAAACTTACAATCTCTCCTGTTTCCCCTTCCACATTTCCACATCAATAATTTCACAATTTGTTCATAATTTCATTTCAATAGTGATTTCGATCACTTTCCACCCTTATTACCTCGGCCACCCTTATCACCACAACCCACACATATTACTTCGTGTTGCGGCGCGCAACCCGATCCCACCGAGCAATCACAATTCACAAACAATACCACAGCAATGACAATTTACAAGGAGAACAACAACAACAAATCCCAATAACAACGACAACACATCTCAAGGAACAACAACACAACTCACACAGGGTTTATATAACTATCAATGCCATTTCCATCTTTTTCAACAGCCCGTTGTACCATTTAAATCACAACAATGATTTTCCACAACTAGCCACAAAGGATGTTACCACAGTTATCTCAATTTTCACCAATCTCGATTCCTTTCCATCATTTATTCCACAGTTCTTACCACATAACACATTCGCAATCACAACTTGGTTTATTTCCATTTACTTGCACAATCATATCGGACGTCTTAACCAACAACGTTTAAGGCACAATATTTACATGAATTCACAAATGGTTCACACAAGTAAACACATATTACTAGCAAGAGTTTAACTTCACAAATAACCCACGTAGACAACACGTACCAAATATGGAACACCAAGCAAGGTTATTTTACAAAGATCAAAGTTAGCCACACATACCTGGAGCCGAATTCCCTTTTAACTTCTATTTCCAATTCACCAAATAATCTAGCAACATCAATCTAGTGCACAATTTAATACACATAACTTAGAATTGGGGTTCACAAATGCTTCTCAAACTTATCTAGGTTATCAGCCCATTCTTTGTATAAGTCTTTGCTCCCACCCAACTACTCCTACTAGATTTTAGGTTATAGAAAGGCATGCATGTATGAGTTCAACCATTATTTTCAAGAACCAATGCATGAGACTCCCCCCCCCCCCCTAGTTTAAACCTGAAATTCAATGAAAGGGGTTAGGGATTTTACCTGCAAGAAAAAGGGGGATGAAGATAAGCTTGAAATTTCCCGGCCCGGATAGTTTTGAAGAACCAAATTTTGGAGAAGATGACTTTCTCTCTCAAGACCCTCTCTTCCTTTCTCTTATTTTGTGCAGAAGATCGTTAAAGAATGAGGGGAATGGGTGTTTTATTTCAAAGGGTTCGGGTTTTAAAATTTAAAAAAATAGAAGCCCGAGCAAGATCTGCGGTCGCATTCTGCGATCGCAGAAACGAAATGCGGTCCGCAGATTGGACCGCAGAAGTGCCCCCAAAACTCTGAGGAGTCTGTTCGGGTCTGCGACACAGAATGCGATCTGCATTCCTGTTATGCGGTCGCATTGTGCACCGCAGAACTGACCTTCACAAATCCTTGAGGAACTTATGCGACGATTATGCGGTCCGCATATTAGTTATGCGATCGCATAATAGACCGCATTTTCAACATTAATTTTGACAATTCTTCTGTTTCACTCTGCGGTAGGAATGCAGTCCGCATACTAGATCTGCGACCGCATTCTGGGCCAAAGATACTAGGTTTTGAGCCAAAAATTTTTACGGGGCCTCACAGTCCTGTCTAGCCTCGTCATTACTTCGCTGGGGTTAGGCCAGGCACTTACCAACACATGGGGTCGGTTGTGCTGATGCTACACTCTGTGCATCTTTTGCACAGATCCAGGAGCAGCTTTTGGACAGTAGCAGTAGGATTGCCCGGGAGCTGTCTTCAGTCCAGGGACTCACGAGGTAGCCTAGCTGGCGTTCGCAGGCCGAAGTCCCTTCTATGTTTTAGTTTGTTTTCTTTGTTTCGAGACAAACAGTATGTAATATCATTTCAGACTTGTTTTTAGTACTCAATAGCAGTCCGTGAGCTAGTGACACCAAACTCTGGGTAGAAATGTGTTTCATTTCCGCAAATTTTATTTCAGTTATATAGGTTTAAAGTCTTTCGCTTTAATTAAAATGCCTCCGTTTATTTATATTGTTAAATGTCATCAGTGAAAAGTTTTGAATATTTGGCTTGCCTAGCTCCGATAGTAGGCGCCATCACGACTCCCGATGGTGGGAAATTCGGGTCGTGACACGTGGTTTTTCTCTCGATTCCTTATTCTCTTCTTTTGCGTTTCTTTTCCTCTCTTGTTTTTCCTTTATTTCCTTCCCTCGTATTTCTTTTTTCTTTTCTTTTTCTTAGAGTTACGGTCAAATCCTATGGAATTGCCTACGTATCTGACCCCGCATGAATCAGACCAAGCGTAGTTCTTGCAAATAAGGTAAATAAGCTAACTCTTTTTTTTGGAATTTTTGAAAGAAATACTTTAAAAGAGAAAACAGGAAATATGTATTTTTTTTTATTTTTGATTTTGATTTTTCTTTTGATTTATTGAAGGAAAGACTTCTAAAAAAAATTCTTTTCTTTTTATTGGAACTTTGGGAATTTTTAGAAGTAAAAAGAAATATTTTAGTTTTTTTTTTCTTTATTTTTTTCGATTTTGAAAGTTGCCTCTTAATTTCGGAAACGGGACTTTTACAAAAAAATGTTTTGGATTTTTGAGCAAAAATAGTTTCGGACACAATTGTTTCAAAATTTGTATTTTTTTATGTTTTTTATGAAAGAATGACATCTAAGGAGTATTTTAATGATTTATTTTGACCTAAAGGAAAAAAATTTATTTAAGCAAACAAAGACTCGGTTTTGCAGATACGGCCTTTCAGCACTTCTGGAAAGAAGATTTTAAGGCTGTGCCCGCTAACCATTGAAAATGACCCAAGGTGGCTGTTCTTGATAAAACGGCCTTCCGGCGCCCTTTTGGGGACATTCGGCTTATTTTAAGCAAGAATGGCATCACCTGACTTATTTTGTAACAAAAATTAAAATTTCGGTATTTTTGGCTATTTTTGCAAAAGGGTGGTTGGACCCGATGAGAGTTGCCTACGTATCTCACATCCGGTGAGAATCAAACCAGCGTAGTTCGGGCAGATTGGTCAAAACCAAATATTAAAGAAAATCTTTTCCTTTCTTTTCAAATATTTTCCTTTTTCTATTTTTCAAAAACCCAGCAGCATTTCGGTACTATTTGGGCACTGGTTTTTCAAAACAAGCGGTTACCCTCACTTAGCCCTAACACTGCTATATTCTCACTTACGTACAAGCCGTTCAACATTCAAATCCAAAGCAAATAAATGCACAAGTAGCACGTAAGATGCATCAGGATGGTCTTTTCATTTCAGGTCACATGTCCTAGACGGACCCAACCCCTGTGTTAAGTCCCCCTAGGTCAAATGCACATGATGCAAACAAACGTCTTACTAGGGATCCGGCATGAGGTCGAGTTATTCTAGGTTCAAAACCTGAGTATATGTTCTAGACTGTTTACCCGAGCGGACAACTCGAGTCGAGGAGGGGGCTACGTACCGGGAACCAAAAGGCCATCCGGCTTAGTAACTTGTCCGGCCTCTTTCTTATTTTAAGGTATTGACACTAACAGAATAGAGAGTCTCAACCAGTGAGCACATCCCCGGAGATGAGAAGAGAAGGGTTTCGTAACAATTTTATATATACAATTCAGATAATATCAAAGCGGTAAAACATTTAGCATAGAACATGTAGAAAAATCAAATAAAGCGAAATATAACAATTATACTAAGCTCGAATTCGTAAACCCTGAATTGGAATTCTGGGTTCGTGTCCCCAGCAGAGTCGTCAGAGCTGTCACACCTCATTTTTTACACACCTACCCCGAAGGATAGTGTATAAGGGAGTTTTTCCATTTAAAGTGACATTATTCGAAATGGGATTATTTATTTATTTTTTAGAGTCGCCACTTGGGATAGGATTTGCTTTTGGTGTCCCAAGTCACCGATTTAACTTGAATCCCAAATCGAGGAAAATTTCGACTTCCCAGTTGGAGTCTACGAACCAGAAATTCTGAATAAGGAATTCTGTTGACACAAGGGAAGGTGTTAGGCACCCCCGGATCCTGTGGTTCTAGCACGGTCGCTTAAATTATTATTATTGGCTAAAAATCTGATTTTAATACATGCTTTAACTAATGTGCTTTTTTTAAACGCTAAACCGCTTTTATTATTATTTTTAAAGAGAATTGCAACGTCGTGAAAACACGTCACGAACCACGTCACATAAATGCACCCGCGTTTTTTGACACATTTCGACTTTGTTGAGATTTGGATTTGGGTCACATAAATGTGCACCCGTATTTAGGAAGGTAAAATTATTACAAAGCGCGCCTAAAGCGACTAACGTATTATAAACGTTTTGGGAGGCCATGAAATTCGCTAAATGGCGCGTCCCGAATTCTAAGGATTTTAATATGAACATTTAAATAGGGCCCCGCAATTTATGCATTATGTTTGGCGGGGCTTACCTCATTGTATTATTTAAAGGTCATCCTAGGGTAAACTATAATTTTCTATTGATTTTGTCTCTAAACGACCTAATTACTTAGTTATGCGAGTCAATTATTACTAGGAGTATTCAAAGGGACTCAAGTCTTAAGTCCCAAATTTAAACAAGTAAAATGGACCTCCAGCATGTTGGGCCTCAAAACTTGGCCCAATCCCTGTAACGTGAAGCTGCCCGGCAACTGGGCTTCAGTAAAATTCAGTCTGATCAGACATAAGCTGGGATTTTCCCATTGAGAAGCTGGGCTAAACGTCAGGCCCAGTCTTGGCCCAAATAATATAAATCCAATTCCTATGCATATTATGAACTAAGACTTGATTATTATTGGAATTCTTAGTGCGAACTATATGGTGATCTAATACATAAGACCATTACGCATGGGCCAACAAAACAGTAGGATCATTAACATATAGGAGTAATAGCTCATTTATTAAATCCATGAGGGACTTTATATTCATTTGCTTGAATTATATGCCAAAATAAAGAGGAAATTGATGATCTCTAACCATTTTTATACCTGAACTGACCTTTACTTATATCCTATTTGGAGTTTCAAACGAAAAGCCAGCAAACATCACTACATTTAAGTACAAACTTTATTGCAACAGCTTCTGCAATTATGAATATGCAATCCAAGTCCAAAATCTGACTTTACAATCATGCCATTCGAATGTTGAACTATTAACTACAAGCGAAGATCTACAATCAGCTTCTGTATTTATATTGTTACCACTATCGACTATTAAACTAATCACTAAACACGATTACCCTAGGCTAATTAATAGTCCAATACAAACTGGCAGTCCAAAACAGTTCAATCAAAGCAGTCCAAAACAATTCAAAATAGTCCTAATTATACAGTCCATGGCCTATTATTTCATGTTAATGCAAACTAGATAATTACACATCAACTAACACCTACTGATCTACTAATCCATAACAGTCCAGGCAGGTATGGTTCAGGAGCAAATAGGTGAGCAATTTTATTCCACTTTCAAACTCGGAATTACAGCAAAGGAGATTCAAACGTGTACCTGGAAATTAGAGTGCAATAAGAAGGAAATAAGATCAGCAGCAGCAGATGATTCAACAGCAGGGTTCAAAATGACAACAGGAGAATTTCATAACCAAAATAACACCACAAAACTACGAAAACTCAAACCCCAGACAACCAACTAAACCCGANCATTTCAATAGTGATTTCGATCACTTTCCACCCTTATTACCTCGGCCACCCTTATCACCACAACCCACACCTTATTACTTCGTGTTGCGGCGCGCAACCCGATCCCACCGAGCAAATTACAATTCACAAACAATACCACAACAATGACAATTTACAAGGAGAACAACAACAACAAATCCCAATAACAACGACAACACATCTCAAGGAACAACAACACAACTCACACAGGGTTTATATGACTATCAATGCCATTTCCATCTTTTTCAACAGCCCATTGTACCATTTAAATCACAACAATAATTTTCCACAACTAACCACAAAGGATGTTACCACAGTTATCTCAATTTTCACCAATCTTGATTCCTTTCCATCGTTTATTCCACAGTCTTACCACATAACACATTCGCAATCACAACTTGGTTTATTTCCATTTACTTGCACAATCATATCGGACGTCTTAACCAACAACGTTTAAGGCACAATATTTACATGAATTCACAAATGGTTCACACAAGTAAACACATATTACTAGCAAGAGTTTAACTTCACAAATAACCCACGTAGACAACACGTACCAAATATGGAACACCAAGCAAGGTGATTTTACAAAGATCAAAGTTAGCCACACATACCTGGAGCCGAATTCCCTTTTAACTTCTATTTCCAATTCACCAAATAATCTAGCAACGTCAATCTAGTGCACAATTTAATACACATAACTTAGAATTGGGGTTCACAAATGCTTCTCAAACATATCTAGGTTATCAGCCCATTCTTTGTATAAGTCTTTGCTCCCACCCAACTACTCCTACTAGATTTTAGGTTATAGAAAGGCATGCATGTATGAGTTCAACCATTATTTTCAAGAATCAATGCATGAGACTCCCCCCCCCCCCTAGCTTAAACCTGAAATTCAATGAAAGGGGGTTAGGGATTTTACCTGCAAGAAAAGGGGGATGAAGATAAGCTTGAAATTTCCCGGCCCGAATAGTTTTGAAGAACCAAATTTTGGAGAAGATGACTTTCTCTCTCAAGACCCTCTCTTCCTCTCTCTTATTTTGTGCAGAAGATCGTTAAAGAATGAGGGGGATGGGTATTTTATTTCAAAGGGGGTTGGGTTTTAAAATTTAGAAAAATAGAAGCCCGAGCAAGATCTGCGGTCGCAGAAACGAAATGCGGTCCGCAGATTGGATCGCAGAAGTGCCCCAATACTCTGAGGAGTCTGTTCGGGTCTGCGACAGGAATGCGGTCCGCATTCCTGTTATGCGGTCGCATTGTGCACCGCAGAACTAACCTTCACAAATCCACGAGGAACTTATGCGACGATTATGCGGTCCGCATATTGGTTATGCGATCGCATAATAGACCGCATTTTCAACATTAATTTTGACAACTCTTCTGTTTCACTCTGCGGTAGGAATGCGGTCCGCATACTAGATCTGGGACCGCATTCTGGGCCAAAGATACTAGGTTTTGAGCCAAAATTTTTTACGGGGCCTCACAGTCCTGTCTTGCCTCGTCACTACTTCGCTGGGGTTAGGCCAGGCACTTACCAGCACATGGGGTCGGTTGTGCTGATGCTACACTCTGTGCATCTTTTGCACAGACCCAGGAGCAGCTTTTGGACAACAGCAGTAGGATTGCCCGGGAGCTGTCTTCAGTCCAGGGACTCACGAGGTAGCCTAGCTGGCGTTCGCAGGCCGAAGTCCCTTCTATGTTTTAGTTTGTTTTCTTTGTTTCGAGACAAACAGTATGTAATATCATTTCAGACTTGTTTTTAGT